>NC_090726.1:155690751-155705751 GCF_036898095.1 Palaemon carinicauda
CACTTAGAGCTACGGACAGATAAGCTTTAAAAGGGAGCCACAGGTGACTTGTATAAAAGGTTTGCTGTACGCGCTACTCAAGGTATTCAATTTTGTACTTGACAGCGACGAAGATGAGTAGGTGCTGAGTAGTGATAAATATTGATTGCATTAAGAAGAGCAATTTCTCGAAATACTAATGGCAGCGTATTTCCTTTTAAGATAAGCCTACTTACTGTTTTAGACTGGATGAGAATAAAAACGGGCTAGTCAAGGGTTTTATTAGTTAATATATTAGCATGCAATTCACCTTTTTTATGGGATGTTGGTAAAATGGAAAGGTAAAATGGAGAGTTAAAATAATTTTTTATGTTTTGAATCATTGGAAAAGAAAATTCATATATATCCGAAATAATGAGTACACAATTTAGCAAAGCTATTATAACTCTATTACCAAATTATATATGCTGTATAAAATACAAAAAGTTTTCTATAAAAATCTTAATTATCCATACTTTTACAAGGAAAATATATTCCAAATGATTTTCCCAAACACAGGCTTCATAGAGCGAGGAACAAAGGAAAAAAATGGTCAGCTACATTCTGCTTAATAAAAACAAATATTTCTCGCAATTAAAACAATTATTTTAAAAATCAAGGATGGTCCTCCTGGTAAATAAAGAAAATGGAAAGATGGAATAAATGAGTCGGCCAGAAGCTGTCACTCAAGCCACAGGTTCTATTATTTTAAGTTACATATTTTTCCTTAAAGTTTTATATTTGTGGGAACAAAGATATGAAATTGCGGTGAACAATAATCTGATAAGCATCAGATGTAAAACATTTTGCACACCTGCCGGATAAGGAATCTGAGCGAGGAAGGACGCAGTATGCCGAACTATACACTGGTTAAGTCCTATACCCACAGACAGGTTTGTGTGGGTCCTATACCCACTGCCGGGTTTGTGTGGGTCCTATACCCACAGCCGGGTTGAGTGGGTTCCTATACCCACAGACGGGTTGAGTGGGTTCCTATACCCACAGACGGGTTGAGTGGGTTCCTACACCCACAGCCGGATTGAGTGGGTTCCTATACCCACAGACGGGTTGAGTGGGTTCCTATACCCACAGACGGGTTGAGTGGGTTCCTATACCCACAGCCAGGTTTGTGTGGGTTCCTACACCTACAGCCGGGTTGAGTGGGTTCCTATACCCACAGACGGGTTGAGTGGGTTCCTATACCCACAGACGGGTTGAGTGGGTTCCTATACCCACAACAAGGTTTGTGTGGGTTCCTACACCCACAGCGGGTTGAGTGGGTTCCTATACCCACAGACGGGTTGAGTGGGTTCCTATACCCACAGACGGGTTGAGTGGGTTCCTATACCCACAGTCAGGTTTGTGTGGGTTCCTACACCCACAGCCGGGTTGAGTGGGTTCCTATACCCACAGACGGGTTGAGTGGGTTCCTATACCCACAGACGGGTTGAGTGGGTTCCTATACCCACAGACGGGTTGAGTGGGTTCCTTTACCCACAGCCAGGTTTGTGTGGGTTCCTACACCCACAGCCGGGTTGAGTGGGTTCCTATACCCACAGACGGGTTGAGTGGGTTCCTATATCCACAGACGGGTTGAGTGGGTTCCTATACCCACAGACGGGTTTGTGTGGGTTCCTACACCCACAGCCGGGTTGAGTGGGTTCCTACACCCACAGCCGGGTTGAGTGGGTTCCTATACCCACAGGCGGGTTGAGTGGGTTCCTATACCCACAACCAGGTTTGTGTGGGTTCCTACACCCACAGCCGGGTTGAGTGGGTTCCTATACCCACAGACGGGTTGAGTGGGTTCCTATACCCACAGACGGGTTGAGTGGGTTCCTATACCCACAGACGGGTTGAGTGGGTTCCTATACCCACAGCCAGGTTTGTGTGGGTCCTATACCCACAGGCAAGGTTTGTGTAGTTCCTATACTCACAGGCAGGTTTGTGTGGGTCCTATACTCACAGCTAGGTTTGTGTGGATCCTATACTCACAGCCAGGTTTGAGTGGGTCCTATACTTACAGCCAGATATGTGTGGGTCCTATACCCACAGTCACGTTTGTGTGGGGCCTATATTCACAGCCATATATGTTTGGGTCATAGCCAGTTCGGGATAAAGCAGGGAGGACACGGTATATCAAAAAGCCATCAAACGAAAACATTTTCGACGTGTAAGTTTCTCGTAGAACTAAGCAAAACGCTCGATCGCGTTAACAGAAGCACCACGATTATGGAATAAAGTGAACACACCTCTTAAGTGGTAACAGATAACACTAAATTACTTTACTCACTAAAATCAAGTGCACATGTAGCTTTTTAAAATATGACACGAATAACTTTTGAGGTCAGTGGTAACATAATTTAACGCTAAATAAATATTTTACTCACTAAAATATAGTGCTCATATAATTTTCCAAAATATTACACGAATCATATAAGTAATTTATTAAATAAAATTCAGCGACTTTCAAGTGACAGAATAATGTGGATATGAGAGCTTCTCAGTTGAAACATTTTAATTAATGGAATATGAAATCCACAGGCTGCAAAATCTAACAGCGAGATTCATCTTTGAGATATCATAAAATTATTGCAAGAGGATCTAAATCACAGATTGCAGTTTAGCCAATGCATATACAATGATCTTTGGTATCAGATTCACACAATTCAAATTTGACAAGGAAAGCATGCGTGGTGGGGTCAAAGGTATTGTGATATCTTTAATGCCTATAATAAAATATCTTGTCCAACTCTAAGACATCTAAATCGCAGAGAGAGAGAGAGAGAGAGAGAGAGAGAGAGAGAGAGAGAGAGAGAGAGAGAGCTAACTTTAATGTCTTTATTATACATTTCTAAGAAATACAGAAAAAGCCTAATTACTTCAGTACTTTAATACAATTTCTTATAAGTCAACTATCTTAATAAGGGGACAAAAACAGTGATAAAAAGCAACAACCTAATAATATTCTTACTGTAACCGATTCTTTTTATTCAAAGATTGAGATACATAAATACCAAAAAATATCAATTATACTTTTTAAAGATGCAGCAATAAAATTAATTATGTTAATGATATATTTATTTCTTTTCTTTAATCGAGTCTTAACATCAGCTCTTGTTTACTTTGCATAAGCCTCTAAATCATTCCTCCAGGTTTAGACAAGAAATTCGTAATACAAATAATTTATGAGAAAAAGCCGAACACAGGTCAGCCATGTTTAACACTACAAAGTTTATGGTTTTCAATTGTATCGCGAGCTGAAACGAGTGGACAAAATTGCAATTTCGAATCATCCTTTTAAAAAAAAAATGTTGTCTGTTCAATCCCATTCTAGGACAAACTCGTAAGAGACTCATAACCTCCTAATACGGTACCGAGGAATTTTTATCTCATCGCCGGTCCAGCTCAGTGGTGCCATTCCGCTTGATTTCTTCATCAAGACAACAGTTCTTATCATGACTTTCTATACCCATTAAAACCACGATATTCTCTTCACTATCATCTGCATCGGCCTAACTGCCACTCCCAACTACCTGTTCGCCATTAAACTGGTAAAGTTTCTCTAAACAATGATCTTCAAGGAATCCTGGAACACCCCCGCCACAAGAGAGCTTCTTAAAAGGCCCCGCTAGCTCGCGCACGCGTCTCTGAATTCAAAGATGAAATGGTCGCCAACGAACTTGTTAGACTGCAGGAGATGGAAGTTACGTCAGTTGTTGAACCCAAGGAAAAAATATTCAATTATTGGCAAACAGGATTACTTGAAAACGTTATAGAACAAAATGAACTTCTTAAACAGCAATTCAAGATAAAAGATAAGAGAATATGAAGATGATAATATACAAACCCAGAATAATATCTAAGGATCAGTTAAGATGTTCGTTTAAAAAAGAAAATAGTTCTTCACGCTTCAATTTTTAATCTTCAGCTTTCACTAAAACCAGTTAAAGCAAGGTTTATTCTGTTCTTGTTAGTTTGTCTTACAAAACAAATACTGAACACATAATAACAAGTAAGGGAATGAAGAAATTTTTCGGTGTAACTAAAAATTTACTGAAATCAAACGATGATGTATAATGTACAACAATCAGGAAGCTTAAAACTTACAGATAAGATTAAAGATAAAAAGAAACATGCTAAGTAAGTGGTTACGCATCATGCCAGTAAAATGTATACGAATAATCATTATGACAGCTTGAAGACGCAATTGTTCATAAATGTTTGTATAGAAACCTAAATAACTAACAGGAACATTCCTTCTGAATTGACAAAGTATTACTTATTACCTGTATCATTTATTCAAAGGAAACTATTTTTAAAGACGAGATTCGATTCTGAAGCAGAATATTATTCCAAGGGTCATTGACCATCACAGGTTTTATAACTTGTTTCTTTATTACTATGAATTCAACATGACAACTAGGCTATAGAATAGAATTTGTTGTATGTAAATGCAAAATATCAAGATTAGACCTTCAGATATATTGAGTATATGTTTCCCAATAGAATAATACAATTTGAAAGGCATATATATCTAAATAATTAGTGTTCAATTGATAAAACTATGAAAAAAGGCTTTAACTTTGAACATTGAGATTTGAATAAAAGATGGAAAATATCACAATATAACATGATAAATGCAACGATTTCAACTTTTAAAATGACCCTTTGTATGTGACAATTTCACAAGGAAGCTAAATCATGACCTTTGAATTTCACCGATTTTTCAATATAGTTACTTCTGTGCGGAACTTTAAATTGTTAATGAATGTACAGCAAAGTTTAAGAAACTGTTAAAACGAGGATACAAGAATATGAAAGAATCTTATGTGACAAACTATATGAGGTTTGCCACAAAGACAGGATTGCAGTTACAGCATGAGTACTTAAAATTAAAAGTCCACCCTAGCTTCATGAACTATTTTGACATGTGATAGTTTGATGGCGGTGGTATACTATTTATAAGAGGAGTAAGATAAACTAATATATATATATATATATATATATATATATATATATATATATATATATATATATATACATATATATATATATATATATATATATATATATATATATAATGAATTATATTATCATATTATACCAAAAGTATAATCCCTTAAGCTGACACAGCCCAATTTTGGCGAGTTGTTCCACATTATGATCTACAAAATAAGGAATTAAACTACGTAACAGATACAGAATAGGAATACAAAGTGCAAATTCAATCTTATATTATGCCTCGCGTAGTTACGATTAGGACTTTACAAGTTTATGAATTTTGTTTTTCCCCTCTCTGAAAACATTCAACATTTTCCAACCTTCTCGCATACTTACTTTTCTACACACAGCAAATGTCTAATTAAGTCTATCGTTTCACTTTGTTTGCATGAGATGTTTTAATTTTGGATGTTAATTTTACTTAAAATTTGCTCTTTATTTAAATTCAATGCCATTACTTACTCTTCCCTCTAAGGAGAAACGCTCATTTTGCTCTCTTCACACATGTGAGTATACTCTACCTGGGGGGTTAAACCTGTCAAAAATCTTACAAGAGGCCCAAGAAAGGCAAAACAAACGAGTCCTAGACATGCTTTATAAAATATCTATTCTGATAATATCAAAACAAATACGTCGGCAATGAACCATTTCTTTCTGCCGAATATCCTTAGCCAATTCCGATGCTTGTACTGAGGCCGCCACCTTCCATTCAGCCATCCACTGTGCTAGCATTCATACAGGAGATGATATGTGCGCTTTATCAAGAAAGAATCGTGCATTAATGACATCCAGGGCTAAGGAACGAAGCGTCGTAGGCGAAATTATCTTTATAAATAAAAAATTATCTTTATTTACAAACGGGTTTTCTCGATACCATCACTCCAAAGAGGGCCGAAAGATATTATCGTAGTATTAAGCAATAGGCTGTCAATCTTTTTTTTTCTCGAAGGTTCATTAGAATGGACACAATAAATAAAAGAAATATTAAATAAATTCGACTTATGCGAACAGACTGATCCAATTTAGAAAGTGCATAGCGTAAAGAATTGTTATAATTTGATTTCACTTCATTACCATATTTATTATTATTTGTATTGATCTCTTAAATCACTACTAAAGTAGTTATTTGGTCATGAATTTGCTGATGGCTTTAATCATCATCTACTGTCTTCTTCTTTACCTTTGCTAAGCTAAGAAGTTAAAGAGTTCTTCGAACCCTGATTTGAAGGAACAATGTTCTACACTTAAACATTGACTGCCTTTCCAAGCAATCCTGTTACTATTTCGAGATATTGAATTACAAGGTATCTCAAGTAACGTTATGTCTTTAAAAGTAAAATTATACGATATAGGCAAACTTTTAAAGAGTAATTCTACCCGAAAGTAAAAAAATATAGAACATTCGATATACAAATTGCACATGATTTCTAGTGTAATCATAATATAAAAAAAACTATTTGATCTCTCGTAAGATTATGAAAAGAAAAAGGAGACCAGCGACTTTCCCTCGGCCGAAACGATGCCATTTGAAACAGGGCCGTTTCGCTTTTCCTCCCGAAAGAAACAGCCGACAATGCTTCTATTAGCCGTAAACCGTTATCGCGTTCATCTTATCTTAATCCCATTTGGACTAACATCACAGAATTTGCATACGGACACGGCTGAAGTCACCCAAGTTAATTAATCAAACATTTATTCAGGAAAAGAATGCAGGCTAAGACAAGAGAACCCTTTTATGCTATAATTATTGAGCAATTTTATGTTCGTACAAATTACGCAGAGATTGCTCGAATCATTCTTCTATCTCTAAAATAAGAACAAAACGCTGACCCGCTATGCCGAGCATTTTACGGCGCATCTAACTCGAATATCGGTAAGCATGTTAAACAGTTTAAGATAATTTCTTACCAAGATAATTTCTTATTGAGAGAGATCATCGATGTGATACCATCAGTAATATAAAACGATAACCGCCCAATGAAACGAGATCAGATTAAATTAGATGGAGGTGATATTCGTCCAGATAGGAAAAGGTTATACTCGTATCTTCAAGAAGGACTTTCACCCGACAACTGGTTAGCAGCAAAATAAAATATATCCAGCGGCTGGAAATGTTATAATCATTAATCCCCGGACTCATGAGACCCTCAAGGATATATTTAATGAATTGCACTGGCATTGAATAAAATAAGAACAAATTTTCACATATCGACAGAAAAAAAATAAAAACGATACCTAAATCTAAAGACGGCATTGACGAAATAACAGACATCTTGAAATTCTATTTAAATATGAATAAAACTAATATACACTGTATATATATATATATATATATATATATATATATATATATATATATATATATATATATATATATATATATATATACATATATATATATATATATATATATATATATACATATACATATATATATATATATATACATATATATATATATATACATATACATATATATATATATATATATATATATATACTGTATATGTGTGTGTATTTATATAGTCATTGTTAAAATAAACATATTCAAGATGTTTTTTTCATCAATATCATAAAATACTCAATATAAGTATTATGTTTTACGGGGACCAAATTTTACAAGACTTATAAGATGGAATGCCAATGAACAATACTAGAAATAAAAAATCACAGGCTTCGTGCTTTACACACGTCAAGGCAGGTCATAAGATTAGTTTTAGTCGATGCTGTAAGACATTTTAACAATGATACTAAATTTGTACAGCTGTGAAATCACAAGAAAGCTCTTAGCTTATGCGTGCTTATGCTAATGTATATACAGATACAAATGTACAGAAGACCATAATATCTGAATACTCGCACACAACCATACAAATGTCAACTATATCAGTTGTGACGAACTCCACAAGAAGACAGCACTGCACGAAGTTGTCCATAAAAGAAACAATAGGCTGAAATCCGGGAATGAACACGCTGGACGTTCTCAAGATTCTGAGTCGAAACAAATAAGACTCAAACAAATAAACTAACAATGGTGCAGATAGTTGTTCAACAAAATAACGTTGACCTCACGTTTACAGTAAACAAAGCAATCGTTCCAAAATCTTACAACCATATAATCATATAATTTGCCATAGAATACTCGTATAATGTCCCAGTCAATATGTGTCGGAACATGGAGTAAATATAAACAATAAGTACCAATACAAGTGTTTCATGTGCAAAGAAGACAATATCAAGACCGGATGATAGAGAAGCAGCAAATACAAGATGGAACAAGGTAGATTACACATTCATATATAACTCAGAACCGCGGATTATTTGTTACGTTAACATCAGATTTTTTCTATACGCATACCTTTTCTGGGAACTAACGTTAGTTTCTACACCACTTTCATACATGAAAAAAAAATGGAAATTAGCACCAAATATACTTTTTATTGTGAAGTATCCAATGCAATGATACAAGCGGGTTGAGATACTAATGAATTCAAGAACCATAACATAATAGATTTGGTACTTTTTAAATCCCCTAACATCATAAACCTTCCAAACAAAATAAAAAAAATAGCAAAGAGAGACGTGACCCTAGTAAATAAAAACTTACCTTAGAACGGAAACTATAAGTAACCTATATACTCAAGTGGCATGAAAATGGCTTACCTGTAATAGAAATAAAGAAAAAATATAATTACTTAAAGATTCATGATATCGTTTTAGGGAAGGTACATAGCAGAAAATAATAATAATAATAATAATAATAATAATAATAATAATAATAATAATAATAATAATAGTAATAATAATGAAAATAACGTCAGTTACGGTCATGAAAATTGTACATCCATAGCATATTACTTTTTTTTTATTCGACGTTTTGGTCATGTTCAGAGATATAAAAGCAAACTTTTACAATAAAAATGTACAGAGATATATGGCAGACAGATGTCATGGGGTAACCAATTGAGTAAAATGATGGAAGATTTGAACATCTTTCACAAAAATATATTTACTGAGACTTCTTTGCACTCTCCTCTCTCGTTGGTGTTAGGTGCTACCTGATTTTATGTTTCTTCTATCAATGCCTGGAATAAATTGTTTCAATAACCAGGTTAATCACAGGATTCATAAATGTGTAAGGCATCAAGACATCATCATCTGTCAGGAACGATGTCTATTATTTTTTTAAGATTCTTGACGCGAATTGTCAATACTTTGTAAGAATGTGTTCTTGAAAATTAACTTGCTGGCCTTCATAACATATTGCGATAATGAATACCAGCCAGCTCCGACGAAATATACTAGGCACCTCTAGAGATGTCTTAGGAGATAAGCAACACCACTTGCAAGTATACATAACCAGTCCATGGATGCCACAATTCATAACACCGGGATGAAAGAGGCCTTCCTCCTTCAAGAGTGAGCCATCTCAAATCATTATCGACATGAACATACAGTAAGTACCTTGAAGTCAGAATTAGACGAGAAACTCTGCATTACCCTGGTCAATGAAACAGACAATGGGGAGAGAGAGAGAGAGAGAGAGAGAGAGAGAGAGAGAGAGAGAGAGAGAGAGAGAGAGAGAGAGAGAGATCTTACCCCAACTACAAAAAAATCACCACCACAACGAAGATCTCGAATAGTTATGAATCGGTCCCAACAGCAAGATCATCTGGCAGCTCACGAAAACAATAAAAAATTTGACACACCTGGATTTACACACATCTACTTTATATCCTCACCTCTCTACATATACAATACATGTAAAGCTTTCCATTATAATTAATGACTTTGTAATGATAAAATTACCATCAGGTAAACTGACCATCCGAGTGTAAGTCAAAATGTCAGAGAACAAAATATACTACATAAGAAAAACGACAATAACAAAAATAAATATATAGATAAGGTACCCATAAGACAAGAAATAATAATAGGCTGTAGGTTGGCCAGGGCACCAACGACATGATGAGATGCTACCGCTAGAGACTTATTGAGTGCTTTGACTGGCAAGACAGTACTGCATTGGATCCCTCTCTCTGGTTACAGATTATTTTATCTTTGCCTACGCATACATCGTATGGTCTGGCCTATTCTTTCCACATTCTCCTCTGTCCTCATACACCTGACAACACTGAGATTACCTAACAATTCTTCTTCGCTCAAGGGGTTAACTACAGCAACGTGTTCAGTAGCTGCTTTCCCCTTAGTAAGGATAGAAGAGACTCTTTAGCAATGGTAAACAGCTCTTCTAGCAGGACACTTCAAAATCAACTCATTGTTCTCTAGTTTTGGGTAGTGCCATAGCTTCTGTGCCATGGACTTCCACTGTCTTGGATTAGAGTTCTCTTGCTTGAGGATACACTTGGGCACGCTGTTCTATCTTATTTCTCTTCCTCGGGTTTTTTTTTTTAACTTTTTATACTTTATAAATGAAAGGTCTAATTTGATGTTTTTACTGTTCTTATAATATCTTATTTTGATTTTTTATTACTTCTCTTGAAGTTTATTTATTTCCTTGTTTCCTTTCCTCACTAGACTATTTTTCCCTGTTGGAGCCCTTGGTCTTATAGCATCTTGCTTTTCCAACTAGCTTGTAATAATAATAATAATAATAATAATAATAATAATAATAATAATTATTATTATTATTATTATTATTATTATTATAAATAAATTTTAACTAATAATGATGATAACAACACGCCGATTCATAACTAAATACCAATGAATTAAGTAAGTTAAAGTTACTGTCCTCTCATTGATTTTTGTGAGAAAACGCAATGTTACTCTAGGAAGTTACGGATAATTACTAATTTCTAGCCTTAACGAATGGCACAATTACAAATATTCTGATACTTGAAAATTTTTTCAATAAAACAAAATCATATTTTTTTCAATATGTAAGTTAAAAGTAATAAATTCTACATTCCTCTTACAGAAGCAGCGGATTAATCTTTTTGAAAGCCAATCTAACAAATAACAATTTAAACTATAAAGCTGAGGGCAAACTGTTCATATGAAGGAAAAGTGGTTTCAAGTTAAAACTTTATTAATATTTCATCACATTAGGTAATCATATACTATTAAACTCGGCTGGTGCCCACGTTTATCTAATACAATTGGCAATTGGGTAGGATAAAATACAATGTAGAATTACTGTTACTATCCATCTCTCGCCTACATAGTTTTTCTATGAAATCTAAACCATCTTTCATGTCCAATGTTTTCTCCTCCATTTCAAAAATATCTTATATTCTCTGGCGAATGCTCTGCATTATTTATCCGTATTTATACGTTCGTGATGAAAGTTCTTGATTAGCCAAGTGTTTCAATGTAAGTCCCAACGGCTTTAAAGTTTAAAACTAAAAATTATCACAAAAATTCACAATTGCAAAATCTTGTCATCTTAAATATAAGATAACTGCAATACGTGGGTATCAAGGATAAAGTAAAGATTCTATTGTGACAGTTAGATATTGTAAAAAAGACAACAAAGGTTTTAATGGCTTCTTGATAAAGTGCTCATCGTTCACAAATAAAAGTTACTTTACAAAGAATAAAAGTAGATAAAGATTGTCCATTTTGGGATGATCATCAACAGCCTGAAATTTACTTCTAGCCTTAATTGCAAAATATATTTGAAGCCAGGCACTATTGTAAACTCGTCTACCACGATGGAGTCGTGTTTCATGAATACCAGGTTAGAAAGTTTCACCTGTAGCGACCATTTTAAAGTATATTAAAAGGTAAATGTCCTATTAATTGATATACTTATAATAAAAAATTCCAGTGTCACTCTCCTAAAAAATGCCACTTACATACGTATCTCTGCATAAATATCATAAAACATCTTAACATGCAAGCAAGCATTTCATTAACATACCTAGTTGAACTACATAAATATATACACCTATACGTGAAAGTTCCTCATAACTAGGCCTCCTGGAACTGCAAGTAAGGAGAAAAATTAAAGGAAATATACACCATTTACAAGAATTAATGAAAAGGAATATGGATGGGCCATATTTCTTTACGCTTTTCTGTACTATATTTCTCTAAAATTTTATGACTACTTGAGGTCCACACCTCCTCGCCTGTATATCATTTGGTTCCTTGCAATCGTCCTGTAGAAAATAAATGTTTATCCATCATCAACTGTATGAACTACTGAAAATGATATAACATCTGACTATCTAATAAGGATGACATTATGATGCCTCCTCTTAAAAGATGTGTGGTTGCTGATTATTTACCAAATACAGCAAATACGCATATATATATATATATATATATATATATATATATATATATATATATATATATATATATATATATATATATAACTATATATATATATATATATATATATATATATATATATATATATAACTATATATATATATATATATATATATATATATATATATATATATATATATATATATATGTATGTGTGTGTGTGTGTAATTTACAAGTTGCAGTCTCTAAATTTATAGTAAATAAGCAACGTGCTAGTTAAACCTGGGTACATTTTGTCATCTTCGAGGGAATTATGAGAAAGCATAACACTGATGATATTATGTAAATGAAGTAATTAAAGATCTAAGAACATATTTGGGGACAAGGCGAGCCTTCTTTATCTAAAACCAGGAATGCATCTTCAATTAATATTTAACAATTCTTTAAAGCAATGAAAACATCATTACCGAAATTTGGGGGGAACTAAAGCAATATTTACACATCAAACACATAATTGATTAGGAATTTGGTGAAAACTCGTTACAACACCATCATCAGGTATGCACAGGCACAGAATATGAGTTAAATCAAATAATCAGTTAGTATAACAATTTATCACATGAACAATGGCTATTAGAGATATTTTATTTATTCATTAAAAGGAGGAGATCAACCACAAATGAGTCAGGCTGAACTCTTACAGATCTGGCCCGCATATATTCAGGAAGAAAAAGTATTATGCATATCAATGCTAAATAAATGGATGAATTAAAATATATATTAAATATAAATGGTTAAAAAAATAAAATGAGGTAAAAATCTGTTATAAATATAAATTCAAATCTTATCGATAAAACCAGTTTCTTGAAAAAGTTAAAATACTAAAAACAGAGCTATCAATGAATGTGCTTTAATCTAAAGGATAAAGCACAGGGCTACATGAAGTTTGCATCTACCTTTATACTAAGGGGACTTTCTACATGACTCGATGCTTTCGTTAAACACTCGCTTACCCACTTTAAGGTTCATTCATCGTCAACCCACACAATCAGATACATGTTAATTTCTTCCATATAATTAAAAGCATAGCTTCGTATGAGATTAATCACGTCTCTTTTCTTCTTTAATTTTTTGTTTATTTTTTTTTATTTTTCTTCGGGCTGGGGATAGATAAAGGCATTCGATATGGAGCTCTGAATTAGAAAAAAATCAATTTATTTAATCGAAGAAGTTCGGACGCCAGACCGGTCGAGGTATGGAAACTGAACACATATCACTGAAAGATACATATTGTTTTTAAGGTTAATTTTACTTTGTCGGCAAAAGGAAATAAAAGGAATTTGGTCCAATAGCAATAAATGTCCACAGTATATAGGATTTGGAACCCTTAGTATCGTCAGTGTTTCTTACTGGCAGCTATTTCTGTGAGTTTCAGAAACCAATCTGCCATTACTTTGGGGAGAAGTGCACTATAATCTCTAAAGTTCTTTCCCAGTTTTTACTGTTGCCAGCATGCCTCACTGGATCACATTGCTTTTATATATATAAAAAAGGAGTAACTACAATAAGACCAAAGATGAACTTTTTTTAATACAAACTTATGATCTCTACTACAACAAATGTAGCCATTTTTATTCCACTGTAGGACAAAGGCCCCAGACTTGTCTTTATTCATATGTGGGGTTTGGCCAGTTTCATCACCACACAGGTCAATGTGGATTGATATAAATCCACACGTTACCAGAAAATTACAGGACAAAGGCCTCAAACGTGTGTTTATACGTGTCTGGGGTTTAGCCAGTTTCATCACCACGCTGGCAAGTGCGGATTGGTGATGATAGGAGATATTCTTATGATCACTCACACAAAACCAATCTACTATGGATGTCCCTGACTAGTACAACAGAAAACCTGATCATGGCGATACACAAACCTTTTCACCACATTAAGGTATTCCCACTCAGAAAGGGTGTACTATACATACAATACTTTCAAAAACAAAAAGAGAATGTCACCCTTCCATCTTATTACGCAGTGTTCTGTCAAAATTGAAATAGACCCAAATCTTTACTTAATGTTTCATCCTACCAGTCATCGATTACCCGGGAATACATTGACTTCCTCCCTTGTAAGATCTGGTAGCACGCGGCTAAGTCATCGCTTACCAGGAAATACGTTAACTCAGGGGTGGGGAACTCTCTTTGAATGAAGGCCATCTTGCAATTCCTCAATGCTCCTTAAGGCCGCATAGAATTTTGTTGGTTATTTTATCCTCCAAGTAATTTATTAGTAATCTAAAGAAAGAGTGACAGGTTTAAAAAAAATTAAAGCATTACGATTTCAAATATTTGAATTTGTACTTTTTATACAAGTAATCAGTAAATGTATTATATTGAAAAATAAATCTTAAAATATTTAATTCAAGTTTGCGTAGTTTTCAAACTACCGTAAGTAAATGAATAATATCGAAAGCATGTCATTTTCAAATTACTTTAGTTAAGCAAGTAGGTTCTTTGTATTGAAGTGATAAATAAAATAATATAAATCTTTTGGAAAAGATAGCTTATAAATATCAACAATATAACCTTTTCAAATATTTTATATTGTGAAGTAGGTACTTTTTAAACAATCACATCTCATAAAAATGCAACATCCCAGTAAAAAATTGTGTCTGTTTAAACACACTTAGCTGTTTTCATTGAAAAAAAAAAATCAATTATTTGCTTTCTTAGGATG
>NC_090726.1:155710751-155718251 GCF_036898095.1 Palaemon carinicauda
CAGCAAGTACAAAGAGGTATTTAGGTGCTTGAATATCATATGTAGATTACAGGTTGAGATCGGCTCAGTTTGCGCCAAAGTACCTAAGAGTTTTTTTTTTTTTTTTTTTTTTTTTTTTTTTTTTTTTTTTGTGTGTGTGAAGACAGATTATCGCATTTACCAGTACCTCATATGGGAACTTTGAAGGTAACACTTGACTCATGGGTGTTTTTTTTTTTTTTTTCCTTGAGCAAAAACGTGTTAAAAATTTTGCCAAGTGAACTTCAAGTATCACAAATAAATTTGAAACTCAGGAGATATGTAAATGTAAGAAGTATTATGAGGCAGACTAAAAATTAGAAAAAAAAACTACAACACAAAGTTTAGCCTTGAGAGGAGTTTTTTCTTTTAAGAACACCGATAATAAGGCAAAAGATAATTTTCTAACTCTCCAGGTATCAATAATTCCTTAAAAATGTATCCAAATCTTTCATATGGCATAAACAGTTGTTAAAGAATCACAAAAAGAAGTAAATACAATACAAAATAACGAAAAGTCGAAAGACTAATCACAAAAAAACCGTCGCATTAGACAAGGTCTGTAACTACTTGATCTCACGCACACCCTATGCTAGAAATGATAGATTTGATGTATGTATATATATATATATATATATATATATATAATACATATATATAATATATATATATAATATATATATACTGTATATATATAGATATATATATATATATACATATACATATTTATATATATATATATATATATATACATATATATATATATATATATATATATATATATATATATATATATATATATATACCATTATACTGCTTCCCAAAAGATTGAAAATAACTCTACCTGTCCCCAGCTAATTAACGCTGTCATGCACCGGTACATCACGATACCATGCAAAGGGTCAGTGATAAAAACATCACCGTCAATTAACTGGATGAGAGAGGGGATTGACTTTACTGAGAGAGAGAGAGAGAGAGAGAGGAGAGAGAGAGAGAGAGAGAGAGAGAGAGAGAGAGAGAGAGAGAAATAATGATGATGATCATGATAATATTGTTCAGATGCAATAAAAAATAACATAAACCTAACGGCCCCCACCCAGGAATAGAATGCACATCATTCGTAAAATCTATACGGTTCAAAATGACCATATTTGCCAACTGCAAATTTACAGAGCAATTACTAACAGAAATATACTGCAAGTTGATGCTGGTTATGACAGCTCCATTACTAAACCTGCATAAACAAGAGGTGAGCTACCGTGCTCATTAATTGAAGGTTACCAATACTAAGCAACTGATTATGGACCCACGAATAAGGGACGGGAGGCAGGGAGTAGGGAGGACGGAGGGAGGGAATCAAAGGTTTCAAAGTCACAACCATTGTTTTCCATTAGGAATCCCACATTGCATTCATTAGGTCAACAAAGGTCCTAATGAGTGACGTCGGGTGAATACCAAAGACGAAATGGCCGCCATGCGGACCCTGTGATGACCAATTAAATCCATTTGTTGTTATTTATAACCAAAAACTCTGCCGAGAGGTTCCCGATTAACTTTTACGATTGCATTTACATGTCCGAGGGCTACACAAAAGAAGAAACCGGGCCACAATGCTATTCTGATGATGTCTGTTGTTAATTCCGATGTTAATAACCTCTCTCCCTCTCTCGCACACTAAAAATACACGCAATGCTCTTTTATTACTTAATTATGCTAATTTGTTTACTACTTCTACCAGGATTTGGATTACTCTCCCTACTTGTGTATTACCTAATAATTCTAATCTCACCAGCTTCCATGAAGCTGTGTTTATCGCTTCTTTTGATGTTAGTCTTTGGCTTTTGTCATCCAACCTTATCTTTCTTTATTAAGTCAGCCCTGGACTAAGGAAAGCATTACTTTTCCCTTCGGATGCATCGCAAAGAAAACTAAATTCCCTTTTAAGCGGATCTACTTCGTATCTGTAGTAATTCATTGAGATCCTTGGCGATTCAATGGATGTCTCGTAAACAAGACTTCTTTGCATCTTATCTCTTTAACTTGTTGAATATCTGAATAATACATTGTAATGGGCAACATTTCGAAATATGACCATTTCATGGCCAGATACTGTTTGCGGGCTTGTAAATTATACCTGGTGCCGAGGCAAGCATGGAGCTGCCAGAACCCATGCATTCGAACCCAGTTCCAAATGTCAGAAAACTAATACACAAACACACACATTTATATATAAAATATGTACATACATATATGTGTATATGTGTGTGTACTAGTCGTTTTGTCATGTGCAAAAACATACTGCAATATTTGCAGAGTTAGGATTAAAAAAAATAGTACGGCCGTATAAAGGAAATAATATAGTAGAAGTTTTACTGCACAAGATTCATCTACAACCCAGCAGTTGAAAGACGAAAGTGACAGTGGGTTGTGTTGTCATTCTTCCGAGCCATTCCCTAATATGAGAATTGATCTAATGTTGAACACAAACACTAGAATTCCTATATATATATATATATATATATATATATATATAATATATATATATATATATATATATATATATATATATATATATATATATATGCTTACTTTTTTACTTTGATGGCTGCTTTTCCAGTCCCATACAGCAGGGGATCCCCACTCTCTACAGGACCTCCACTGTCGTTTCACCTTGTTCGTTCAGAGTATTTAACATTTCATATCACATATTGTTTATTTACTGTTAAATCGTCGCTGTCAAAAGACTCATGAAATAAGAAAGTCTTCAATTTCCTCTTGAAAGCTTTAATGTCTTCAATAATTTGAATGTTTTGTAGGAGCTTATTATATAGTCTCGGGGCCGCATATTTAACGGCTCTGGAGCCTGAAGTAGACATATATCTAGGTTCCAACAGTTTGAAGCCATCTGTAACTATTCTCGTGCCGACACGATTTGTTGGCTGCGCAATATGTAGCAATTCTCTTGAGTATTTTGGACGCCCGGTTCTGATAACTTGGTGGCTTATTGTACAAATTTTAAATTCATTTCCCGCTTTAATCGGCAGCCAGTGTAAATCAATTAGTATAGGGGTGATCCTTTCTCTAGGTGGGACACCTTTTGTCAGTCTTGCTCTTCTGTTTAGTATGTTTTGTAATTTCTTAAGTTGTAGTAGATAGAGTTGCAGTAGTCAATCCTGGTAATAACACAGTTTATCACAAGTTTCTTTACAGAATTTTCGTCTAGGTACTTTTTTATAAACGTAATATTTCTTAGATGATAACCAGCAGTTTTTATTACATTATTTATTTGGGCATTTAGAAACAGGTTACAGTCAAGAAATACACCTAGATCTCGAACTTTACTAGATATCGGCACCGAGTCATTATTTATGTTCATTTGAATGTCACCTAAGTTTCTCATGCTGTTTCTCTTGCCCAACACCATGAATTCAGTTTTGTCCTCATTTAATTTTAGTTGTTTAAATGTCATCCATTCTCTAACACTATTAAGGATTCGTTTAGAGTTTCAGGAGTGTCATGTATATCATTTATGGAGAAGTAAAATTGTGTGTCATCTGCAAATAGTTTAAACTTCACGCCATGCAGATGCAGAATAAGATTGGGCCAAGTACACTTCCCTGGGGTACCCCTATATTTAAGGGTTCATATGATGAATAAGAGTTTCCAATTTGTACACAGTAATTTCTACCAACAAAGTAGTCTTTTAGGTATTTGAAGGCTTGATCTTCTACGCCGATGGACCGTAGATCATTTAGTAGCAGTTCATGCACCGCTGTATCAAAAGCAGCACTGAGATCGAGCAGTATTAAGATACCACATTTATTTTCATCCATCATTTCTAGCATATCATTTACAACAAAGCAGATGGCTGTCTCCGTAGAGTATAGTTTTCTGTAAGCAGATTGGTTATCAGGCAAAGCTTTTATTACTTTTAAGTGGCTGACTAATTGTTCAGGAATTACATATTCAAGCACTTTTGAGACAAAGGATAGATTTGAAATAGGTCTATATGAGCTTAATTCCCGGTAGTCCAGTGCATTTTTCAGAACTGGTGTGACTATAGCCATTTTCTCAGATTTAGGAAACTTACATCCATCAATGCTTTCATTTGCTATTCTCATTATTTCGGCTAGACTAGAATTACTTCATATATTGACATAGGATCGATAGCGCAGTTTGTTTTCTTTGCTCTCTTGATAATTCTGGTGATGTCATCTTGTGTTATGTTGTTAAATCGTATTAATTTTGTCTGTGTGCCTGGTGTCTCATTAATCTGATCTTGAGTATTTACAAATGACCTGGTTATGTTTTCAATTTTGTTTTTAAAGAATACTAGAAAATTATTTGCTAGTTCCTGGTCACTCTATGTCTGTTGCTGCTTCGACGATCTTTCTCTTATAGTATTCACTTTTTTCCTTCTTAGTAGGTAGTTATATTGACACAAAGCAGTTTTGTATTCTACCAAGTACTTTCAGGTTTTAACCTATTCCACTTTCTTTCTTTACGTCTTTTTTCCCTCTTTTTTACCAAAGTCTCTCCATCGAACCAAGGAAATTGGTTTTTTACGGTTATAGTCTTTTCCATCAGTGGGCACATGGTATCATACCCACTTTTACTCATTTTATTGTAAGTGGTCATAAGACAGTATACATATATATATATAATATATATATATATATATATATATATATATATATATATATACATATATATATACATATATATACACACAAACGCAAAAACGTATAATTGTATATATACAAACTCGAATATGTATAATTTAATACACACACACACACACACACACACACACATATATATATATATATATATATATATATATATATATATATATATATATATACATATATGTATGTGTGTGTGTGTGTAAAGTCCCTATTTTTCATCCCATCACAGGCTCAAAAGAAATCAGTACCTACGTGATAATTGCATTTCATAGTTTATCTCGTGATTAATGTCTTTCATACCAGCGAGATTTACTCAACTTTCCAACTCACCAGGTGTCCGGCCTAATAGATAGTTTTTATTTCCAAATTACCACTAATAAGTCGCTATATGTGTTAAATCCACACAATATCATGGTCAAATAGAAATGCATTTCTACCTTAACCATGCACACACACACACACACACACACACACATATATATATATATATATATATATATATATATATATATGTATGTATATACATGTATATATATTATATATATTATATATATATATATATATATATATGTATACATATATATATATATATATATATATATATATATATATATATATATATATATCTGTTAATTATACACAGGGATCAGTATATGCTCAAATAAATTTTCATCTATGACTGAGGGCAAGGATTTAGGACAACTGCCTTTATCCAACCTCATATCAAAAGGACATAATTCAATATAAGTTTAAATCAACTTATATCTCGAGAGATAACAAAGTTTATAATGTTACTGTCACAATAGTTTCTCAGCTAAAAAGCACAGGGTCCAATCTTCGATGGGGAGAAGATTTTAACATATATAACTCACTTTATATGTAAGTGGCTTTAAAGGTAAAGTAGAATTCAACAATTACGTATTATTTGAATAGCAGTATCTGAAAGCATGCAACTGTTGAATTTGCAGCCGTATTAAAACCTTCATAATTAGCAACGTGTTTTCATCTATCGCGATGGAGATTTATTGCTTTAAACGGCACAACAAAGTTGAAATAAACACATAGATCTCTAAATAAGCTGGATAATGTCATTATTAACCTAGGTCCTTAAACTAAAAGGCATATATTCGAATCCCTGGTAATATAACAGAACTTATTTTGTATAATTCCCCACATTCATAATTCTCTTACAGTTATATTCGCAATTAAATTCAGATGGTATTAGCCCATAGTAATCATTGGAAGAAAGATAATTCAACTACTGCCTAAGGCGAACAATTAAATCAATAACATATATAAAAACAGCTTTTCTATTTATCTATTATCTATCTAAAGATGAGAAGAGTCGAGTCAAATATAACATATTCCAAGTTTGGATTATGAGAGACGGGATCATGAATAGAATTTTTTGTTTGCCATAAACTCTAATAAATCTGACATCATGAGAAGTAGAATAATAATTCTATATTTAAATACACTGAAAAAAAAACCGTAATATGAATCGGAAATTCTCCGTAAAAATATACTGTTCTCAGTCATATTTTAGTTAAATACAGAAGACCGTGATTTCTACCCTACTTTGTTATTATCTTTTACGGGCCTATGACCGTAATATTACTCCTTTACATCAATATATCCGTTTTCAAAACGGTAAATTCCTAGCAACATTTATTCCAGGATTTTTATCGGGTGTTTTTTTTTTTTTTTTTTTTTTTTTTTTTTTTTTTTTTTTTTTTTTTTTTTTTTTTTGTACCATTCCTCTTTCCACAGAAATGCCATCAAGTAACAGCACAAATGCTTCCTTAGAATGAAGAATAAGTTGTCAATGTAAACTGTGCTAAGGACCTCAAGACTTTATAAATCAACACCAATATTAATCGGTATTTTAATGTATTGAAATTAGAGACTAATGATTTTATACCTAAGTCTTGCTCAAAGAATCTTAGAATTTAATTAATCTTCAGTAAAACATCTGAGAAAATATTTCAACTCGAAAACAAAAATATCTGCACTGATCCATCTTTCAGACTGCAAAAAGTGTGCAAAGATCGTGCACCTATGTGGACGGTTATATTAATATTGTTGTTTAAAACATGGTTCAAAGAGACAGTATGTTTGAGGTTGCCATACTTCGGGTGATCCCTAAAGGTTAAGTGAGAAAGAATGAGTAAATTGTTCTGATTTTATTTGCTTTCATACGCTTTCTAATTCACTTTTTTATAATTTTCATCCTTAAATGATGTCATTAATATTTTTAATATCAGCATTAATCGCAAAGCATGCTACAGAAATGGAGAATGGAAAATGACTAAGATTCCAAATAGAGAAGCAAAAAATGGACAAGGAAGTTAGAAGTTAGGGATATACCGTGGAAGATAAACAATAAAATAAATATAAGATCCAATAGCAAATATATTATCAAACGATACTCATGTTAACCTGTATGATAACAAAAAAATTTCCAAAAATTTATATTTTTCTTTAAGTTTTACCGATTCAAAATGATAAAAAATATCCATTGACAATTTGATCACATCCAAATCAAAACTTAAAAGTTAAATCATAATGATTTTCTAACGATAAAATTCATACTTGTAGACTTTAATGAAGAGAATAAGACCAGCGCATTTCATAGAAAATAAAACATAGTATGCCGTTAGTGACTAATACTTTAATATTATAAAAGAGCTACCTAAATGCCACGTATATAGAAAATGGGTCACAGTTACTTTTGATTTCATACAGATTAGTTCAAGCTTGTTAAGGCTCAAGGTGAATAGCATACAAGGTAACT
>NC_090726.1:155723251-155733251 GCF_036898095.1 Palaemon carinicauda
AACCTGTTAGGTTGACTGCCCTACGTAACGGTCCCTTAATTTGACCATTAACCTATGATACTCTTATTTTTATTCTCTTCTTATTTTCAATTTCAATTTTTTTTTTTTTTTTTAACTTTCCGCTAATCACCCGAGCGACCCCTCTTATGCCAGACAAGGCAGACCCCACTTCCAGATAACCTTATAAAGCGAATGGTAGGATGCGCTTGGATGAATGCAGCCGATGCTAACTGCAAATAGTTGTTACTCAATGGGCCCGCGACGACACAGCCTCACCGTTCTCCTCTGTTCTAAAAGAAGAGAAAATGTGTTTACAAGTCCTCTATTACTTCTATATGAGGGAGACTAAATTGAGCGTGGGAAACTTCAAAGGGTTCAGATATCATTTCCAACTTGTGCGTACAAAATATGATAAAAAAAAATAATCTGATGCTGATGATACCAGCTGAAATCAATGTAAATCGTAAATCTAGCATCCGTTTCTGTAAGACTATCAGATCCTGACCTTTTGAAATGGAGAAAGCGTCAACATATTAAGATATCTGAAAGGTTGAGGTCATGGCTTGACCATTCATTTGACATATAGTGTTCAAACTATAGTTTCATCATCGCCATATTAAAGAAAAAACACTACAGGGTTTGTATTCCTTATTAACAACTTTGGATATTGTAAAGAGAACATAATACACTGGGGAATAAAGTTCATCAATCCTAAATCAAAGTACAGGGAACTCTGAATATAGATTAGTTTACGAGACAAATCTAGCTGAAACTTCTGCATGGCAGCACAGGTTTATTATATACAATTTAAATTTCTATTTATCAAAGGTCTTAATCTCTAACTTATTTTTTATCAATTAATATACTGCATACATTTTATCTCCTGAACTCTGCATTAACTAACATTCCTGTCCCGCTACCTGTAAGATTTCCGGCATGCTACTTATTTTTGAAAAGATAAATCGTAAACCTTTCCAACTTGAGTATGTAAATAGCTACGTATCCTCTAGTAAATGATAGGGATCCCCCAACTTGAGTAAGTAAATAGCTATGTATCCTCTAGTAAATGATAGGGATCCCTTAGTTTTTCCTAGGAAATAACTCTGCTTTCTTTTCCATAAGATATGAACAAAATACATTAATATATGTCTAAAAATCCATCGCGGATGGCGAGACAATCTTTATTTTCCCTTGTCAAGAATTGCTGATTTTCACAAAAATTCTTCAATAACATTACGACGTACTTTATCAAGATAAAATATGCTATATAAATGACAGAATTAACTTCCATTTATCAGTCCCTTCACACAACTCGATTAGTCTTGGTGACACCTGATACACGTTTCAATATATAGATTTCAAAAATAGTCCTAAATGTACAAAACTTATAGACATTGGACTCAAAGTATATTTTTTAGTCAAAAGAAAATTTTTAACATCTTATTTCCTTAAGATAGGCTAGAATTTATATCAAATATTTAGTTTTGAAAAAAAAAAAAAAAACATTCATTCAAATATCATTGTAATATCACTCTAGTTTTAATGGCATTTTAAGTAGCATATAAAGTCTCTGGAATATTTGTTACACAAACTTGGTAGACAACTTACACGAATCTTCGCTACCCAGAACAAAACTTGAAACCTCTTACAAGGTAAAAAGGTTAAGCCCAACCTTCACCTTTTGTATAATCTGTTCGGTATCTGGTGATTCATAAGGTTTCTTGGGTCCAAACGTCCTTCGCATAAATACTGTAAATCTCAATTGTCATCATAATAAAAAACTCTCTACAAATATTTAGAGAGCATTGTTCAAAAAATTATACTCAAATTTCAGTTAATAATAATGTTTATCAGTAAATATTAGTTTCATTCAGTAAATATCGAAGTTTCGGTCACATAATTTCAATGGATATTAAAACTTTATTAGTTAATCTCCCTTAATTTGTTTTAGCAACCAAAATAACTTCGTAAATAAAGAAAAAAATATTATGAATATAGAACTTCAATTAATATGAAAACTGCTAGTAAATCTCCCAAGACTATCGACTTCTAATAAGTAGCAAACAAACGGCACGCGAAGTTATTAAACGGAAATCCCACACAATCTCTTGCCTCAAAAGGAAAGTACAACCTTACAAAGCAAAGTCAAGGCAAATCAGTGGACCAAAGCCATCTATACATGGATCATTTAATCTATGTTCAGACTTTCACTAGTCTCTAAGCGGGTACGTTTAGCTTTAGGATCTTTTATGGACTAATGATTCGCAAACTACAAATGAAAACCTACAAAGGTGATGAAAAATTAGTATGAAGCGAATGAAATAGAGACGTCCGTCATGAACTCTTTACGTAATGACTTTATTTGATTCCCGATCTGCCAGAGGTCAAAGGCTGTTTGTGTCGGGATTCTATATGAAGAGTTGGAAATTCAAAATGAAAGAAAATAAATCTGAAAATACTTCAAATTTAATTTTCGATAAACTAACCAGGAAAAGAGACTTCATTTTGTGATTACATGCCAAAGAAAATAATTTCTAATGGCGCAAGAAGGCATAATTGCATTTTTTTTTCACATTCCATAAAACAAAAAATATATGCAATTATAACAACAATGGATGCTGCTATAACATGGTGTCCATATCGAAATTATACTTTTTCAAATTATTCCGGACATTATTGACTAGCTGTCTATTTGTTCATTCGAAAAACCTATCAAGTGATCTAGGTAAATATATTCTTCATTGGTAGAGAAAATATTTTTTAGACCTTAAGGCAAAAGGCAATATTAAGAAAAAAATTTTCAGCAATCCTCACAAAAACTTGAGTCATACATACAAATCAATTCATCGGTCTCAATGAAAATTAACCACATTCTATTAAAATCGGCTTAAATTCACCAATAACTTGGAACTACCTCAGACATCTATATAGTTATCTATGTCATATTTGGCTAGTCTGCAACCGACCCGAAAATTGAAGTTGTACTCGTAAACTTGTCGCCAGTAAGTGCGTACTTTTTCCAAGACTAATCGCCCCCTAACATATGACTTACCTTCAACTTGTCGCAAATTAATCTGAGACTAGCTTCAAACTGACATTCAATATACTATATATATGCTGTAGACTTGTTATCCCTAAATGAGAGCCATATGACTCCCCATCCCACAGCAGTGGCTGAACATTGGGGTTTTCCACTGCCTTATAACGGGGGGAATTAAATCTAATATTACGTCTGCTTGCATGCACTGTTTAAAAAAAAAAAAAAAAAAAAAAAAAAAAAAAAAAAAAAAAAAAAAAAAAAAAAAAATTTAAATCGGAAATTCTCCGTAAAACTATACTGTTCTCGTCTGTATTTCAGAAAAATACAGGCGACCGTAATTTTACCCTACTTTGTCATTATCTTATATGGGTTGGTGACCGTAATATCACTCCTTTACGTCAATAAATCCGGTTTTAAAACGGTAAATGCTTGCTAACATTTATTCCATGATTTTTACAGCTTTAAGGCAATTTTCTAAAAGTGTGTTGTACATACTTCTATATTAAGAATATTTAAATAGTCATGAAAGCAAGAACAATTTCTAACCAATAAGTATCTTTTTATAAAGTTCATAAAAAGTTTGATAACATGATTTTTCTGAAAGTAAGATCGATATCAAAATAAACTAAATCAGTCATTTATTTATAAGATAATGTATTATCACTAGTACATATCACGTAGAATCCACCACCCACTATACTTTTCACAATATTATTTCGTCCAATTCGCTCTTCTTACAAATGAAATAGATTTCTCTCTCTCTCTCTCTCTCTCTCTCTCTCTCTCTCTCTCTCTCTCTCTCTCTCTCTCTCTCTCTCTGCTACATATATAAGAAAATCATAGAAAATGTGGACGAAGTTCAATTACGATAGCACATATAAAAAGAAAAATTGACATAATTTCCCCATTACTGGCAAGTATGTGTGTGCCCTGTCTATTAGGTTTTATGCCGTGTTTACAAAAAAAAAAAATAATAGATATTTTCATTTTTATACTATGGCACTGGCCATTCGTCGCCAAGTCGGAGATTAGCCACCGGCATGTCACAGAATGGTCGCCGTTTCATCACCGACACAATTGACAACTATTTTGGAGAGAGAAAAAAAAACAGAAAAAAAAACTTGGTTATGATTATCACAGATATATCCCCAATAGCCCGTGCAGAATCATTTAAAAGCAAACACTTGTCTCAGATAGCCATTAAAGCAAGAATATTTTCGAAGATTATTGCCTGCCCACTTATGGAAACAGAAATTTCAAATTTCTGCAAATTCCTCCATAAGTTGACCACGAGTTCCAACCGCCTTAAAGCATTATATTCTTATGTTGTATGTGCATTCAAACACAAACAAGAAAGAACAAAGCATTCCAACCAATAAGAATGAACTTCTATCAGTTAGGGAATTATCATTTGTCAGATTCACCTATATCATCAAACAATTCATTAACCAAATATCTTTTTTTTCCGAGAGTACAAGAGACGTGGAAACTGGCCACCCAGTCGTTTATTAGTAAAATAACGTATTTTCATTGGTTAATTCTACCATGACTGCCCAATTTCTTCCCCTTGATTTCGTCAACAAGAGAGTCTTCTCTCTCTCTCTCTCTCTCTCTCTCTCTCTCTCTCTCTCTCTCTCTCTCTCTCTCTCTCTCTCTCTCTCTGTGTGTGTAAGCAAGGGAAACCTCTACAATATAAACGAATTTGAGCGGTATTCAGTAATGATAAAAAAAAATAAAGATTAGCTCTGCTAGGACAGCCTCCTAATTTCGCCCATACTATCATGTCTACCTGTATGTGTGTTTTCACTCACAGATTTCTCTTTAATTGTGAACAGATTTGTATTTCTGTTGTTTACATTATCACAATGTTCTCTCTCTCTCTCTCTCTCTCTCTCTCTCTCTCTCTCTCTCTCTCTCTCTCTCTCTCTCTCTCTCTCTCTCATATATATATATATATATATATATATATATATATATATATATATATATATATATGTATATATATATATATATATATATATATATATATATATACATATATATCATTTTTTCTGTTTTGAAAGTCAAGATATCTTGACCATTTACTATTTAAAAGCAAACACTTTGATAAAAGGACAATGAATGCATCCTTTTACCCATGCTAGTATCCCTACCTATTCTTTTAATCTGCTCTTTCACTGTCTCCCTTATATATGTAAGAAGCTGAGACAGATGTGACTGTGAATGATGCCGAAGGTAACATTAGCGTAGACTTTAAACCAGTGTTGGGTCAAGAGTATAGATCTTCAATTATTCATATGATTTCAGTCGACTTCGTCCTTTTTGTAATTACCATCGAAAAATTTCAAGTACCGAAATTTATCATAATAAATGATTTATAATATTGTGAGGATCTCTTCTGCCTCTCTAATCTTTGCCTCTTCATGTGATTCTTCTTTTGTAAGTATGCTTTGCTTTCCTAAATCCGAATCATTTATTCTCTTACCAAAATTATATATATATATATATATATATATATATATATATATATATATATATATATATATATATATATATATATAGTAAGTAGATAATCAAAAAGATATATATGATTTTACAGACTCTTTACCATTTTATTTTAAATGTTTATGAAAGGTTTTACATTCTGGAAACCTTGATATATGATGTGGTTGCTTAATGTTAAGGTGCTACAACTTACTCTTCATACACTGGGTTCGAATACACATACAAGTCAAAAATTATACTTTACAAATATAGGGAAATCTGGAAGTTATAGAGTGCTCGTGGCTAAATTGGTGAAAAAAAATGTGGAGAAACGATGAAAATATTGGTGTTTAAAACGGCAGAACTCCGGTTGTAATGGGAGGAACGAGCAGAGAACAACGGAGAGAGAATTGAATAGTTGACGAGGAGAGTTTTTGGAAAAGAATGGTCTAAATATTGACTGAACATGAGTGCATACGCAAGTTAGAGGTTAATGGCGTAGTGTGAGTAGTAGGGTTCGATGCCGTACTTTAAAGGGCTTCTAGTTTAAGGATTAAATGTCGCTCGTGGCTGGCTGAGGCAACGGACAAGATAATGACATTTAGATTGACAATATTATACATATGTTCAACGTCCAAGTCCCTTCTCCGTAGAGAGCTAGACAATGGCTGCTGAGGATTAGCGGATAAACATATAGGCTCCCCCAAAATCCCCATCCCCTAGCTCACAAGGATGGTGAGGCTGCAGACACTACAAGAACTATCGAGCTTGAGAGGTTCGCGAACTCCCTATCAACAGACTGCCAAGCAGAGACGTTTCCAATAGTCTACCAGTTGGAGATTGTATTGGTCTTGTAGAAGTTTTCTACAGGATCTATGAATTAAAATTATAAATGAAGTAGTGGCTGTAGTATTTCTTTTACCTGAAGCCACCCCACTTATGGGATAAGATTTAATGTTGAAATATATTACATAGAGTTTCTAAGAAACAATACCATGGTTAACATTTACTCTTTGTCCAACTATACGTGATTGGAAAAAATTCTAGCTTAAAAAATTAGACAGCTGTAAGAGAGACATTTACATCAGATACATTTAAACGAATCCCATCTTTTAAAAAAATCCTTTAGCCCTATCTAGAAAAGGTTACCTAACACCAGACCTACTTTTTCCACATCCTTGTTAAGCCATTAAGAAAGGCAGATAGTAAAGAAAGGAAGAAATCTGAGACCGACTTGTCTGTTACTTCCAAAACCTATTTATCGAAAAGAAACTACAGTATCTTCCGGTGATCTTTAACTCTCTAAACTCTCTTCCAAGCGACGAACAAAAAATTATTGCAAAGACTGCCGCATTCGGAATGAATCATATAGCAATGACAAAGGACTAGGATTTGGTGAACATAGAGTCTCACATTACTTTGCTTTCTAGAATTTAAAATACGAATACGATGTCTTAGATTACTAGGTTTTTGAGAATTTGCACTGCCATATCAATAGAGCTTGTAGGTAGTAGGTTGGCCAGGGCACCAGCCACCCGTGGAGATACTACCGCTAGAGAGTTATTGGGTCCTTTGACTGGCCTGACAGTATATACTACATTGGATCCCTCTCTCTAGTTACGGCTCATTTTGACTTTGCCTAAACATACACCGAATAGTCTGGCCATTTCTTACAACATTCTCCTCAGTACTCATACACCTGACAACACTGAGGTTACCAAACATGTCTTCGCTCAAGGGGTTAGCTACTGCAATGTAATTGTTCTGTGGCTACTTTCCTCTTGGTATGGGTAGAAGAGACTAGGTAAGGTGAATAGCTCTTCTAGGAAAAGGACACTCCAAAATCAAACCATTGTTCTTTGTTCTCGGATAGTAACATAGCCTCTGTACCCTGGCCTTCTTCTTGCTTGGGGGTACAATTGGGCATGCTCTTCTATCTTATTTCTCTTACTCTTGTCTTTTTGAATTTTTATAGTTTCTATGTGAAGGATCTAATTTAATGTTGTTACTGTTCTTGAAATATTTTATCTTAATTGTTTATTCTTCTCTTGTCCTTTATTTATTTCCTGGTTTCCTTTCCTCACTGGCCTATTACCAGCTTGCTTTTACAACTAGGGTTGTAACCTAGCTTGCAATAATAACAATAGTAATTATAACAGGAAATTATGTGAGGCCAATTACTATACCTGATGGAACATGGAACTCTAATGAATGATAGAATTATCGGTAAAGCTGAATTATTGATCCCAATACTTTGACATTAGCCAACAGTACAATAACTATTGTAATCTGTTATGTACATTAATACGCAAGGCAAAGAAAAACTATTTTGAGAGTACTTTTGACCAACTCCGTAGAGATACCAAAAAATCTTGGGACTTAATCAACTCGTCACTAAGGCCGGGCAGAAAAAAGAGTAGCTCACTCAGAAAACTGATTCGAAACGGGGAAACCATTACTGACACTAAACAAATTGCAAATGCTTTTAATCTTCATTTCTCTACAATAGGCGTTACTCTAAGGGATGCTTTACCTCAAAATATTAACTTAGATTTCCGTACCTATTTGCCTCCCTCAAATCAGCAGTCTATTTTTTTTACCCCTTCATCTCCATTTGAAGTGATGAACATTATAAAAAAACTGAAAAACAAAAAAGCAAATATTCATTCTCCTCCTACAAGATTATATAAGAACAATGCTAACCTACTTGCCTTTCCTATATCTATGCTATTCAACCGTTGTTTAGATGCTGGTATTTATCCTGACATTTTGAAAATTGCATGTGTGACTGTGTTACACAAATCCGGTGATATATCAGATGTTAATAACTATAGACCAATTAGCTGCCTTCCTTTGTTGAATAAAATATTTGAAAAACTATTGTATAGTCGACTTTACTCTTTCTTCAATAGTTGTAACATTTTCTCTACGTGTCAGTATGGTTTCTTACGAGGCGTAAGTACTAGTGATACCGTTCATGACCTCCTTGAAAATATCTATAATGCAATGAATAAAAATGAATACCTTGGTGCGGTTTTTTTGGATTTGAGCAAAGCCTTTGATACTGTGTCTCATGATATACTACTTCAAAAGCTGGAACATTATGGTATACGAGGCAATGCACTACTCTTACTCCAATCCTACCTGACAAATCGAAAACAATTTGTCACGCTCGATGGTCATCTTTCAGAGACTATGGATGTCAAAATAGGTGTCCCCCAGGGATCAGTCTTAGGACCGTTATTTTTCCTCATCTATATTAATGATTTGCCTCGTTCAGTTGGCAGATTAAACTCCATACTTTTTGCCGATGACACCACGCTCCATCTTTGTCATAAAAATATTTATTCTCTTTGTAATTCTTTAACTGCTAACTTAAATAATGTTAAAAATTGGTTACTATCGAATAAATTGACCCTAAATGAGAGAAAAACATATTTCATAATATTTTCTTTGCGCAAAGTTCCCGGTAACATAAGAGTTGCAATAGGAAATCACACTCTTGACCAGAAATCCAGTGGAAAATTTTTAGGAGTAATGTTTGACAATAAATTAACCTTCAGTAAGCATGTGGATATGATAGTCAATAAAATTTCCAAAGTTATAGGTATCATATATAGGCTGAAGGATTATTTCCCGCTATATATATTAAAACAACTCTACCACTCTTTAGTATCTCCTCATCTAAATTACTGCATTACAGCGTGGGGGAGTTGCAGTAGAAACGTCCTGCAACCGCTAATCATTATGCAAAAAAAACTGGTGAGAATAATAACTTCGAGTGATTATTTAGCTCATACATCACCTCTATTCCGGTCTCTCTCGATTCTGAAGTTGGAGGATACCTACAAACTCTCCTTAATGAATTTGATGTTTCAAACCCTTTCGCTGCATAAATATCCATCCATTAGACAAAAAATAATTCAGGTACAATCAGCACACCAATATGGAACAAGAGACTCTAACTTAACTCTTCCCTTCGTACGTGTAAAGAAATGTGAACAGTTTTATCTCTATCAGGGAGTTAAACAATGGAATACTCTGCCTGCTTATCTTAAGGCATTGCTTAGCATTCGATCTTTTAAAAAATCATATACTAATATGTTATTATCTGTGTACTAAGTTTTATTAGTAGACATTTCTTCATGAACTAACCATTAATGCAATAATGTTCTTAATTCTTATATTCTTTATTGCTTGTATACATTTGTAAGTCTAGCATTTCTACCATATCAATGTTTAAATTCAAAATTTGTACTATTTATTATTCCGCCCTTCTTTATCATACTTTATTATACGAATATACTGTACATTTCCATTTATTTTTAGGCTAAAAATCTCATTTATATGTGTCTATGTGTACATGTGTATGTATATGTACATGTGTGTGTATATGTATTTGTATGTGTATGCATATGTATATTCTTATGTATATATATGAGTACATTTAGTTTATCGATATCAATATTTACTTTT
>NC_090726.1:155740751-155755751 GCF_036898095.1 Palaemon carinicauda
AACATTTATGGATCATTTGTTACCTTTCCACTGACAGAAGAAAGGTCCGCATGGCATAACAACCTTTCTAGCCTGGCTTCTGGAATTTATTACATATTAAAACCGGTATCCTTTTAGGTGACGTGACACGCATCCAATATACAGTATATATATATATATATATATATATATATATATATATATATATATATATATATATAGATACATATATATATATATATATATATATATATATATATATATATATATATGTATGTATGTATGTATGTGTATATATAAACAGAGATTAAAGAATTTGATCATTGTAATTATAAAATAATTACTTCATTACCATTGAATGAAAAATGTTAATTTTTTCTTTATAAATCATTCTTAATTTCTCTCATTTGCTAAAATTCCTTTACATCGCCAGAGAATCTTTTAAAACCTTTACTTAAACTTCAAATAAATTTCAAGTCAAGCCATATATTTACGAAACATTTATCCAAGTGGTTTTTATCCAAGAGGCATGAATTATATCCCCGTTGTACAATTACTTCCTTTTCTGGTATACTGCCTCAGTACTGCCTAACCTTAACGTAGGAGCGAACTATAAGATGATAATTTGGCGTCCCAATCATGATCAAGCAAGAGAATCAACTAGACAATTTTGTACAGTTCCAAATCTGTAAAACAGTTAGTAGCATTTTCTATGTCTGCTTTCCAATTTAATGATTTTCTTTTTTAATATTACATCTATCTACTGTAACTTCTTTCACCCATGTTACAGTTACGCAGAACTTTTGATGACTAGCAAAATTGTAAACAAGTTATTTTTCCCATCAGGTTTATATAAACTCTGGCTGGTCACTCTTCATTCCAGTTCGAGGTACAGGTTACGAATTCCCCATAGTGATTTCATACTATATACCCCTGGTCTATTTAGTTCACAGGTTATTATCACAAAATACCACAATAATCAGAAACAAATGAACAATGCGAATTCCTAGTTAATCAAGCTGTCGTATAGCCGATGGACGTAGGCCAACGTTGTTATGGCTAAATTTTAAAATTAACCAAAGAGCAAAAGTGCTCTGACAAGAATTGGGGAACCAATTATGTTCGTAATTGCTGTTTGAGTACATTATTATGAGGAAATCTAGAATACTGGCAAATTTAATCTAATGAATCACATAACTGATCGGAGTAATAAATCTATAACTGATTTAAACATTAAGCAAACATGAAAGGTAGAAAATTCCATCACACCAGCACTGCAGTTTCACGAAAGATTTTACCTATCGACGAACGCTCCAACAGAAGGGTGCTTGATTTCTTAAGCATACTTTTGATGGAGGCGGGGTAGCACAAATCCACACAAGCTTCTGGGGCAAGGTTCCGTCTACATATCACGCTAAGAGAGCAATGTCACCCTGGGTATTTGAGATACATATATCTGATGAATGTGACCAGTATACATTCTAAGTATATCTCTGCCAACAAAGCAAAACCCCTTAAGATGTCAAGTTACGTGACGAAGATTGATCTCTTTTAGCTGCAAATGTTAATTCGATAGATATCTGTAAGTATTAATAAATCATAATCCTTCAGCACTACGTAGTTTATAAAAAGTAAATTTTACAAACGTGTGTAGGTTCGTATCACAACTAAGGTGGTGAGATTTTCTTATTTCATTTCTTCATTGGATTATAAGACCTTAGTGATAATCGTATCTGGATAAATGTGGTGAAATCGATACATCCTGTAACTTGTGAAGAAAATAGGCTCTAAATAACCCATGCAAAATTCCTGACAAAGCTTTGAATAATTATCACATGATAAAAAATATTATCAAGTGAATAAAAAATGGGACCTTTTCATTAGAGCTGCACAGCATTTCACATAAATTATGGCATATGACAAGTTCTTCATAATTCCTTATAATGCTGTACTGAAAAGAATATCGGAACTAATTCTTCATTTTAAATTGCTCTCTCTCTCTCTCTCTCTCTCTCTCTCTCCTCTCTCTCTCCTCTCTCTCTCTCTCTCTCTCTCTCTCTCTCTCTCTCTCTCTTCATGCCTTTTAGCTTCCCTGTGGTTACCATAGGTTCTATTGAAATGTTTATACCTATTTTCATATTTGTTAAGTATTCTTTCGCTAAAGATCTTAATCTCGTGTGTTTTTACTCAGACAAGCAATTAGTAAAATCTACTGATTATACCATCCAAATAGGCTTTCACATTATATACTATATTTACATTAGGATATAAAAAATTACACCAGTTCTTGAAATTCATATATTCCTTGTATAATCAATACACGATTAAATAATTGAAATAATATGCACCACCTATCATCAATACAATTGTAAAAAAGTAAAACTGTTCAACTTTATGTAAACAAAATCCTACGGATTTAAACAATTGCAAGAATTTTCGATAACATTTCTTTATAGCTGAAATCAGCCAAATGGATGCACAATTCTATAAAAGAATTTCCAACAAAAAATATCACAAAGAAACTTCTTTGTAAGAGAAAAGTTTAAAACCAATTTTTTTTTCACCACGAAAAAAGCAAAATGAATCATGCATAAGCAAGATACTTTGTCTATCGCTAGAGTTAATAGAATATAAACATTTTGAATAAAATATAAACGACACGAAAAAAGAGCTTAGAGAGCCATAAAAACTTCTCAAAACGAGTCGAGAAGGGACCGAACACCCCATTCGGGTACCTGGTGGTGAGATCTAATCCTCTATGGAGGTTCTTCTTTTCCCTCTAACACCATCTGGAGTGGCATCAACATTTACAATTCATCTTCAAACTGTATATCGGCATTTTATGAGAGTTTAACACTCTCCAGTCATTTTATGGGCCGGGGTCTCTCTCCCTCTCGGTAACCCAAAGCCAGCCATCTCAGGGGTCACCCGATATGACCTCAGATATGCGTGACGGATATGCCATTCCTCCAGAAACAGATTGCCCTCAAATCAATTACTAAAACAGCTGAGATTTACAGGAGTGAAACATATTATTATCATCGACCTTTGTGTAGAACAAAACGGGCTATAGATCAAGAGAGACAACATGATAATCTAAGAGAGAAAAAAGGGAAAATCCAAGATTAGAGTGATCTCACTTTATGGCCTCTTAACGGACGCATGACGCTATACGATGCGATGGGAGCGACATATCGCTCTTTCATCCGGGTATAAATTGGGTTTTGTCCAGCTAATCTGCTTTCCCATCTGACCAACATATCACACAATTAAAGAAAGACATTTTATACGCCCTATGACCTCCCGGATATATTTCACCGCTAAGTTTTTTCCAAGATTCTTTTTCAGAAGCATGTTGACTTTTTCCTTCAACGTTTTCTACGAAACAGAATACAGAGCAATTTTCTAAATTTTCTCTTCGCCTCTCCCCCAAATATACAAAATAACCCAATTTATATATACATATATATATATATATATATATATATATATATATATATATATATGTGTGTGTGTGTGTGTGTGTGTATTTATTACTGAAATTCTAGCGCATCTAAAAAACAAATACATACAAGTACACACGCATTATATATATATATATATATATATATATATATATATATATATATATATATATATACACGTGTAAAAAATAATTCAAATATATCACATATCCCTCTAAGCAAAGATAGCATTCATTAATACCTTACAATAAACATGAGTGCGTACGCAAAAGGGATATTTTTCCCGCAAACCTTCCATTCATTTCTTAACGGTATTGTACTGAAAACATTTGGAAGGCATTATCATATCTATTTGCAGCTTGGAAGGACAAACTGAATATGAAAGCCCCACCTTCTGACTCTTTACCTATTTCAACCTATCAATAAAGACTCTTTAAATAATACAGAGGCGATACACAATAAACAAACACACACATACACAAATATATATATATATATATATATATATATATATATATATATATATATATATATATATACATATATATATGTATATACTGTACATTATATATATATATATATATATATATATATATATATGTATATACTGTACATATATTATATATATATATATATATATATATATATATATATTACACAGTATATATATACATATATATATATATATATATGTGTGTGTGTGTGTGTGTGTATAATCAAAATTATAAACAATGTTTTATATTGACTGGATACTGAGTGCCATAAGTCATAATTTAAAACAAAAGTCAGATCGACTAAGACATGTGATCTAAAGAATATTGTGAAATCTTTACATTAAATGATAAGCTATTCAAAATTCTCTTTCAGAGATTTTTTTCCCAACAGAAAAAAAATCATTTTCTTTACTCTTGTCCCAGTTGGTAATGGAGATGAAAAAAATAAATACGTATACTGGACAGGTATGCAGGATAAAAGATACCTGGAACAAATAAACAAAGGCACAAAAAGATCCGCCTCTAACTCCCAAATAAAGAAATAGGATCGGGCAATGATATTGCTGTAGAGAAAAAGGTTAGTGCCATATAAAAAGAGTAAGCAGGAGACAGTCACAGGATACTGAAGTAAAATGACCAGTTCCAGGGAAAAGTGAATGTAAACCGACGCATGAAAATCGCCTTAAACGGGATTCTAAAATTATTGAGAGAGAGAGAGAGAGAGAGAGAGAGAGAGAGAGAGAGAGAGAGAGAGAGAGAGAGAGAGAGAGAGAGAGAGAGAGAGAGCTTTTATCAATTTTTATTACTCATTTTCGGAACTTTTGCACAAACATTAACGATGAAAACCATTACATTAATTTCCAAAAAATAAACAAAACATTGGTAATTGTAGGTTAATGGGTCTCCATCAATATCACCACCGTCATCATTATCCTCATTCTTGCCATTATCATTATTACAATTGAGGTTACCCATACCCTAAAAAATTACGTCAGCACACGAGAGAGTAAAGACTCTAAGGATCTTACATTACGCCTCAAAGTTTGAACTAAAAGAACTTCACTAGGCATTACTATACAGTAAAACGATGAGAGAGGGTGGACCCCTGATTTACGGTAACAAGTCTAAATGTTGATTTCATTACTAGTTTGCTATTATTGTTACACAAAAAATAATCGTATATAAATGACGCTTATCTATACATAGGCAAGGCTTTAAAAATCTATTCTTACGTGAAAAAAGACAAATTGAATAAGGCAAAATTTATGTTGAACAGATATATGGGAAGAAAGGTAAGGGACCGGATGAAAAGTAAAAGGCAAAAAGCAGCTCAGATAGAACATAGTCAAAATCCTTTTATTAACATCAATAACATGTAGGCAGTACTCCTTCCCTCTCTAGGAAAGTAATTTCCGTATATAATGAATGGGGCAAAACTCTTTAATAAACATTATTAATAACAATCATTAATAATTTCTCTCACCCTCTGAAATCGTATAATGGATTTTCCAGGTATGAATAATCACCACGCCAATGACAAATGAATACCCAAACTTGTTGTTGAGCTGTCTTCCTATTTATTTTCAGAAAAGAAAAGTTTGCCAGAATTCAAGAGGGAGAAGTAAGTAAAACATATTTCTTGCAGAGCTTCTGGTAGTCTCCTCCAAGTATATCACCAAATTCAAAACCTTCACCTATTACGCAGTGTTTCTCAGATATTCCAACGTCAAAAGAACATACACAACTCGGAAACATTAAAATTTTTCGAACACAAATCTAGAGCCGCTTCAACTTTGGGACGCCCCATACTGAGTAAGCACGCCTGAGAGCAAGCTTGAAAACATTTGCAGGTTGTACAGACTTGAATAATGGTCAGGCTGTTAACCTTGAGCCTGTTCCTGATCACTGCTCTATGCTTCATGAGCATGTCTAGCTGTTTGTTCAAAGACGTAATAATAATGCAATTTTAATTATGTGATGCGGTTATAATGCCTGTTTGAGGGTATGTAAGGGCAATATCAGTGGTGTTAGCTGAATCAAGAATGATCATTTTAATTCATGTCATATCTTCTAATAATAGGGACAGAAGATCTAGGAAGGGTAACTTTATTCTCAATATACTTTTAATAATGAAATTGATCAAACCACAAAGGAGCATTTGGTGCTTTTCAATCAAAATCTACCTCTGTTTTTTTTATAATATTTTTAGCTAATATTGTTTGTTTACCTTGAAACGTTTGCCAGCCTTAACTAAAAAGAAAATTTATTTTCATGCAGTAAATAAAGTTAACAATTTTGTAATTGCCATTTAAAGAAATCAAATCAAATAGGTTTAACAAAAGGACAAACCAGTATTCATTATCAAGATAACTAAGAAAGTAGAGTACAAAATAGATATACCTTATAATATAAACATTATCTTACGTATAAAGGGAATTTATTAAAACGTTTGCAGGAATGAATAATTACCACAAAAGCAGTTGATCCACATACATAAAGCAGATTGTTTCAAGGAGAATAATGCAAGAGAGGTTTCTTCCATATTATTATTACTATTGTCATTAATAGCCAAGCTACAACCCTAGTTGGAAAAGCAAGATGCTATAAGCCCAAGGGTTCAATAGGGAAAAATAGCCCAGTGAGGAAAGGAAATAAGGAAATAAATAAATGATGAGAATAAATTAATAATATATCATTCTAAAAACAGTAACAGCGTCAAACCAGATATGTCCTATATAAACTATTAACATCAAAAACAGATATGTCATATATAAACTATAAAAAGACCCACCTTCAAAGAATCTTAAATCTGTTCCATATGAGATCTCTAATTGTCCTTCAGTCTGGCATTCACACCATCTCAACTGTACAACCGTCTCACTTCTCTTTATATAACTTTCACCATTGCTCTGTAGTGCAATGCGATTGTCAATCATCATCAATTTACAGAGCTGTGTACGCACGACACACTGAAATCCCCCCAAAACCACTGGGATGTGTAGTCTGACACTACGCATCTAAACTACTGAAAATCCCTATCCTGCAGTCTATTGATAGAATCTTTAAGCTAAAGTAATTAAATTTTCTTAGAGAAAATCCATTTTTTCATAGGTTATATACATATATATAAAATATATATTTGTACCATTTTTCAAACAATTCTAGTTACTCGGAGGTACAAACACGGATATCCGGACGGCCAGACAGACATACAATCTTACCTTTTTCCAAGAAAATTGGAGAAAAACGCAAATGAGTGTCAACCTATTAATTTCATTTTACAATAATTTTATTAGCTGCCCTTTTTTTCATTTCTCAAATAATAAATCCATTAACATAAAATCCCCTTTAAAGACCCGAGCTTCAATTGTACAGTTTTGTCCATTTAGGTTTTATACATACATATACATACATATACATACATACATACACACATATATATATATATATATATACATATATATATATATATATATATATATATATATATATATATATATATATATATATATATATATATATATATATATATATATATATATATATATATATATATATATATATATATATATATACATATATATATATGTATGTGTGTGTGTGTGTGTGATTTTCTATACGCACATTCTTGCCATTTCGCCCCAGAAGAGTCCATCCATCTGGTTTTTCAGCAAGTCCTTTTGAGTAAGGTTGCTAGCCCAAACCTTTACTTCTTGATACAAGCATATTCAGGTATCCATTTACACCTGGGTAAACTTGTAGGCGAGAGTCATGGATCAAAAATAGTCAGAAAAGGAAGCATTTCGAGTACTGAATTACTCCACCACGGTGAGCACTAAAACTACCAGCTCACATTGTTGGTGGGGCAGTGTTTTAGTGAATTATTCCCAACATAAACATGGTCTGAACTCGGATCCCTGTAATAGAAGTTTCGATGAAATCAATTGAACTAGAATGACCCATTTATATATATATATATATATATATATATATATATATATATATATATATATATATATATGTGTGTGTATATATATATATGTGTGTGTGTGTGTATTGATATATAACTTTATGAGTAAGGATATATATATATATATATATATATATATATATATATATATATATATATATATATATATATATATATATATATATACCCATTAGGGAAAAAGAATAACCTAAGTTTTTTTCTGTAGGACTGACATACACAAAATAATACCATCATAGAAAGCAAACATCCGTCGGTGTAGCAAAATGTACCCACCAAAAGGCCATTTCTTAAGAAGTATCATTTAGTATCTTAGCCACCCACAACGTTCACCTTTGGTAAAATTTCCGTTAATATCCAAACATAATACTTTGCATGATTCGTATACAAACAAACAGACCTAACCAAAAAACAAACCTTCTGACAGCGGTAAAGATACAGCTAAATAAAATGCAAAAAGAAAAAAAAAATGAGCATCAACATCACCAACATGAAAGCCAGCAAAAGGAAAGTGCGCCGTACATTTTGCTCACAACCAGTCAATTAATTCCCTTAACAAATAATCAAAACATGTCCATTGGCAGACGAGGCTGCCTATCCCGTCGAGGTAAAATACAACCAACGAATACCACATAAATTTCAGCAGTGAGGAGAAGATGGAACAAGAGACCGTCTGATCACCGGGACCATAAAAACAATCAATGGAGACGGTTCGAGGGAAGCGCTCCTATGACGACAGACACTTAACAGACAGTTAGGAGTCATGAAATTCTTTGCTAGAAGAGACGGCAGGTCAAGGTTCAACAGAGGTCACTCAACTATTGTTATGAAAATTATCTTTTCCTAAAGGATGGAAATGATAAGGTTTAACTAGACAAAGGGAAGCCTTTGAGTTGCCCCTTATTCTTTAGTTTCTAAAATCTTACTCTCATTTATACTTCATTATTATTATTATTATTATTATTATTATTATCATTATTATCATTATTATAGACACACTGTATACTGTGTATCTTCTCCTCTCTCTCACGCGCACACAGACACACACACACACACACATATATATATATATATATATATATATATATATATATATATATATATATATATATATATATATATATATGAGAGAGAGAGAGAGAGAGAGAGAGAGAGAGAGAGAGAGAGAGAGAGAGATGTAACCTAGCCTTGAAACCCCTATCTTATAACATATCATTATTATTATTACTAGCTAAGCTACAAACCCCACTTGGAAAAGAGAGATAATCCCAAGGGTTCAAACAAGAAAAAATAGCCCAGTGAGGAAAGGAAACAAGGAAATAAATAAACTACAAACAAAAATTATGCATAATTAAGATAAAATATTTTAAGAACAGTAACACCATCAACATAGATCTTTCATATATAAACTATAAAAACTATATAAAAAAAACAAGAGGTATAAAAATAAAATAGAATAGTGTGCTTCAGTCTACCCTCAAACAAGCTTGAGCACAATGGTTTGATTTTAAAGTGATCTTCTCCTAGCTGAAGACTCTCTTTTACTCTTACCAAAAGAAAAGTAGCCACTGAACAATTACAGTGGAGTGGTTAACGCCTTTAGAGAAGAAGAATTGTTTGATAAATCTTAGAGGAGAGAGGAGAACGCGGAAAGAATAGGCTGGATTCTTCGGTGTATGTGAAGGCAAAGGAAAAGGAACCATAATCAGAAAGAGGGATCCAATGTAATACTGTCTGACCAACAAAAGACGCAATAACTCTAACGGTAGTATCTCAACGGGTGACTGGTGCCCTGGCCAACTTACTACCCTCAAAGTTAATACTAGAGTTGTAACTATAACAAATTGCTCGGAAAACTCTTGAAATCTATAGCATCTAGTACAATTCACAGGATTATGCTTGTTTATTTCAGAAGCTTCAGAATGTGGCTACGGGTACATCCTGATTTTCATATGACAGGACTAAATTTGAACAGCAAAGTACAACACCGAAATATCAGATCTGGATGATAGTGCTTTAGTCTCATCTTGATATTCTGAATTCTATAAATGTGGAATCATTCAAGTTAAAGAGTGCCAAATTATTTATGATGGACACATGCATCACATTAATCGCTTGGCGAGTTTGTAAACTTTGCTACCATTTTAGTCACTTAACCAACAAAATTTAGTACCAAGAACTTAAGAATTACTTTGGATATGTTTATCCCTTCTCCTTTCGACAAAAATTACCTATTGGCATAGAATACAACCTTGTTGCACTTACTATCAGGGTTGTTTGAATTTAAATCAAATTATTCAAATCAAGTAATTGAAATAAAATGAAACTGTCAGAAATTACCTTGGAATGAAGGAAACTTCCAAAACTAGTTTCAATCTTCAAGTATTGCAACAAATGAACAAAATCATAATAAATAGCTATAACATTTCGGGTAGACTTGGTTCTCTTAAGAATTGAAGTTGCTGTTGCAATTATACAAATTATAAAGGTCTTGATTTTTTAACAGCGTTAAGAGGAATTATAAATTTTGTTGCTAGTACAGTACGCACATGGAGAATTCCTTAACATATTTTCATTTTATTTTTTTCTGTGTACTGTATGTTGAAAACAAAACTGCTGCATATTTGTATTTCTGTTTGCTTGCAGTTTCGCTTATAATTGTGTATGTACTATTTACTATACCTTGTCTGCTCCGATTAAACATTAGTCTTGACTTTGGTTTCTAAGAGAAAAACTCATCTTGAGCTATGTATATTAAACTATGGTTTCATTTAGCATTGATCAAGTTTAATACCAGAAAATCCTTCATAAAACTGAAACAAATAATTGGCAGCAAGAAATAAGTGTTATTGAAAAAATCATTTAAATAAAATAGGTCGATTTAAATAAAGCAATATGTGATTTAAATCAAATATAACGATTTTTTTCAGAAAAAATTTGATTTTTTTCAACCCTGCTTACTACAGATACTATATACATACACACATATACAATATACATTTATATATATATATATATATATATATATATATATATATATATATGTATATATATACATGTGTATATATATGTATATTATACAGTATATATATATATATATATATATATATGTATATACATGTGCGTTTATATATATATGTATATATATATATATATATATATATATATATATGTGCATATATATATATATATATCAATTGTTATCTCAAAAAGTATGCTTTAGGACAAATTTTCGTTATAGGATATATGTTCATCAAATTTAGTTCCAAATAAAATATCCAAAGTACGAAGTTTAAGAACAGTCATTCAACCTAGGTGACTTGTGATATGATTTACATAAACTTGAAATCATTTAGGAATACAAAGCAAGTAATGGAAAGAAGCTTTAAAAAAAGAAGCTGAAATTGCTACAACACCTGATGCTAAGCTGAGGAACATCTTTATATTCATGGCGTATTTCAAACAGTATCAAAACAGGCATCCATGAGACCTCCAGTTATGAATCTCTCAAATCTGGACAATATACTCCAAGATTTAGAGATAATGCACCATTAAACATCTGAAATCAAACATGAATGTAACTGTTTGGTCAAATACAATATCTTTGAGTTCATATATATATATATATATATATATATATATATGTTGATATGAAACTTGATTAATTTCTAAACATGTTCAATCATTCCGGTTCCAAAAATTCATATCTAGCATATCAAGAACGACCAACATTTTAAAAGGTTTCAAGGAAATATTTTCGTGTTCCTCACCACTAATAAGTTGCATCTTATTCGTACAGTTCCATGAGAAGTGTTGATATTAAACTTTCATGGCATCAGCACAGCTTAAAAACATCTGCAACAAGCTTGAGAATTGGCCATAATATCCAAATCTTCTATTTTATGGGATACCAAGTTAGTTAAATTTGAAACTTCATAACATTAACTTGAAAAAAAATTAAAAAATAACAAGAGCACGGCAAGAAAAACTTAATTTTCTATGGAGACACGCTAAAGATTAGTTCAATAGGTTTTCAGTTTAATCTTTCTGGAACAACCCGCTAAGGATTGACAAATTAAGTCAATTCCCTATGTCCCTTCAATTAACACTATAGAAGGACCAACCCACAGAACTATTTAATTAGGGTCAAGTTTTCTCAATTTTGAGAGAGAGAGCTAGAGAGAGAGAGAGAGAGAGAGAGAGAGAGAGAGAGAGAGAGAGAGAGAGAGAGAGAATGGAATTTCAAAGTCTCATCTCCAGATAATACGTCTCTTCTCCTCACCATTATTGTCAAAAAATGGGCCTGTCAAGGTATATAAATCACAAATTAGTCCTATCTTACTAATAGCGCTTTGTTTCTAAGGAAATTAATAATATTGATTAAATAATATATATATATATATATATATATATATATATATATATATATATATATACACACACACACATTAGAGTGCACGCCACGTCAAAAATTACAGCTAAATATTTAGATGGATATGCATACACACGCATCTTTCTCTCAAAAGGAAATGATTATTCCTTTTCCCATACCCGAGACTGACCGCAAGATTATATATATATATATATATATAGAGAGAGAGAGAGAGAGAGAGAGAGAGAGAGAGAGAGATTATATATATATGTATATATATATATATATATATATATATATTTAGACGAACACACTTATTATATAGCAGATTCTCAGTAGATTAAAATTAGAATGGTAGTCCCATACTCCTCAGCAAAAAAACCACAGTTTTTAAAGTAAGTACAGGATTGCATGCAGAAATGTAAAAAAATATACGGCTAGCTTTGATTTATTCTAATTTCACCATTTGGCTTCTTTTCTGCCCCGTCATATTTTCTGGGAAATCTTTTAAAGCAAGACTTTCATTCCGTGTGGTGAGACAAATTGCGTCCAGGACTGTTTGCGAACAGTGGGACCATGAACGATGGAGGGAGGATAGGAGACTGAATCCAAAGGTTGAGAGGAAGAGGATAAGTAAAGGGAGAAGAAGAAGGCAAGGGAGAAAAAAAGGACAAGCGAGAGGAGGAGGGCAAGGGAGAAGAAGAGGACAAGGGAGAAGAAGAGGCAAGGGAGAAGAGGACAAGGGAGAAGAAGAGGGCAAGGGAAAAGAAAAGGAGAGGAAAAGGCTAAGGGAGAAGAATAGGGCAAGGGAGAAGAAAAGGCCAAGGAAGAAGAGGACAAGGTAGAGAAAGAGGGCAAGCGAGAAGAGGACAAGGGAGAAAAGGGCAAGCGAGAAGAGGACAAGGTAGAAAAGGGCAAGAGAGAAGAGGGCAAGGGGAAGAGGGCAAGGGAGATGAAAATGCCAAGGAAGAAGAAGAGGGCAAGGGAGAAGAAAAGACCAAGGGAGAAGAGGAGCACAAGGGGGAAGAAAATGCCAAGGGAGAAGGAAAGAGCAAGGGAGAAAAAGAGGGCAGGGTAGAAAAAGAGGACAAGGGGGAAGAAGAGAGAAAGAGAGAAGAAGAGGGCAAGGGAGAAGAAAAGGCCAGGGGGGAAGAAAAGGGTAAGGGAGAAGAAGATGGCAGGGGAGAATAGAAGAGAAAGGCGAAGAGGGGATTAAGCGCTGTGTTTGTTGCAATGGTCCTGCAGCGTTGAGGGCTAATTGGCTGACCTCCAGACCACAACTAATCGGTGATGTGACAATGGGGAGCCATGGGGGACCCCATTCATGGTGCATTAAAAAGTATTTCCCTCGCAAAGTATAAATCATTATTAATTGGAAGCTAATACGAAGCAAAGCCACGCCGCAGAATTCGCCGTTTAATAAGGTAAATTGCGCTTGCATAAATCATACTTGAATGTCTTTACACGTCATTAATTGCCATTACCAATAAATATTCTACCAGAGGACCAATATTTTTATACCTTCCCAATTACTGATAAGGTGCTGCTGATGACATTAAGAAAGAAAACTAATTCAATGTCCACAAAATATATTCTATGGAGAATAAAGAATAAGACCACTTACTATTGGAAAGATAAAATTCACCTAGCTTAAAATCTAGAATACTTACTTATTTGACCGACTTAATTTTTAAAAAAAAATTAACGAATACTTAACTAATATTAGTATTAAAGACTTAAAAAGAGACTTTACAGGCTAAAGAAAATTCAACAAAAAAAGACAGGAAAATGTAAAATGTGTAAATGAAAACGAGGCTATTGATTGCAATTAAACGCCGTATGACAAGAGTATAAAAAAACGATACCTAACAGGAAACACAGACTAAACCATATGACAACAAAACTTACCTTTGCATCTTCTGAAAACTTCATCAAGACCCCGTCGTTTACTGTGACGCACGTCTGTTTTAAACTCCATTAGCATAGCCCTGTCTGCAAATTGCCTATTTGGTTTTACCGAGCCCTACTGCTGTCGAATATTTTGCAATATCTGTCATTAGGAATTATGACCAAGTCATGTCTCTATATTGCTCTTACTTTCTATTCTATATTGTCGGTCCTTTCTGCACAAGGTAAATCTGTAAAACTTTCCTATCATTTATTTCTATTTCATTTACGCTTGCACGTATAACGCCACTAATATCTTTGTCGTTTGTATGTTACTATCACTAACTTTATAATTTTTACTTAAGAAACTGATTTTGTTCTTCCTCCTCAGGAGACTTCAGGGGACCTCAGACCGAGTCCTTACACATTATTATTGTTATTATTATTACTAGCTCAGATACAACCCTAGTTGGAAAAGCAGGATACATAAGCACAAGGGCTCCAGAGGGAGAAATAGCCCAGTGAGGAAAAGAAATAAGGAAATAAACAAATAACAAGAGAAGTAATAAACAATTATGACAAAAATTTAAATACAGCAACAAAGAAAATTATGGCTGATACTATAAAAGAGAATATACTACTCGTATTATCTATGATATGTGAAGTATAAAAGCCACACATCTTGTTCTGTAATTGCTAGATTAGAATTCGTGCTATACAGGCCAGTGCTGTGGCCATTGAAATCATCGAGTGACCAAGTTGAACTGTGGGAGGGCCTGCAGTTACACTATGAAGTACAAGTTAGAAAAGTTTGGA
>NC_090726.1:155760751-155780751 GCF_036898095.1 Palaemon carinicauda
GAGAATTACAAAACATGTGCTACAGAATATAGCTCTAACAAGATGAGCATTGCCAGAGTGAAAATCATGGGGGAAAAATGATCTAATGAGGCGCATTTCTTGAAAAAATAAGTTTCTATCTACTTAAGGTGTGTACATTTTCAGCTGGAAATATCTTAATCTTCGTTTACCAATAATGCAGTCCAGTAGGATTGCGTTGTAACAACAAAGACATACGCTCATGCACACACAAACACTTTCATGTGTGTATGTGCGTGTGTTTAGATTTCATATAGAAAATAAATTACTCCTTTTCTTCTTACCCTAGGGGTAAAAAGTAACTTACACATGTTAATAACCTACACATGTTGAGGGAAATACTTCTTCAACAAAGACAATAAAAAACTAAAGAACAGTTCAGAAAATATTTCATTCCTACCTGCTGTTCTGAAAAGATAACTATTATACACAAATCACGCACCAGTATATCCAACATACACAGGACAACACATCAGATATTTGTATTCCAACGAAAACCTTTGTTGACAGGCTTTTCTATTGTTCAACTCAGCAAAAAAAAAATATATATATATATATACATATATATATATATATATATATATATATATATATATAGATACATATATATATATATATATATATATATATATATATGTGTGTGTGTGTATATATATATATATATATATATATATATATATATATATATATATATATATATATATATAAGTAACATCAGCTTTTTCAACGCTTACATTCGGACTGAATATAAAAAAAATAGTAAAAGAATCTCCAATACACAAATGAAATTTCCATAACTGAGAATATTTTTACGTAGAGTCGATGTAAACGAAGAAAGAATACTTCAAGCATCTATGCACTATAAATGGATGATAAAATCAAATAAGCAAAATCCTTTTGGTAAAGGATTTGTTTCAGAAAAAATTTAAAATCTTAGATTCTAACATTCGGGGATATCTAAATTCTAAAGGCCAAACCAACTCATTACGCACTTTGTCAATAGAATAAGATTTAAAACAATTACAAGGCAAGTTAAGTTAAAAAAAAAAATTAAGAAAAATAACTAAAGAAACAGGACGAAAGCCAAGACAAAAGTCTTATCAGCTCAGTCTTAACGACAAATATGGATACTACCTCAAGCGGCAGTATAGAAAATATGGAATTAATCAAAGATATAAAAAAAATGCAAGTTGCATAAAGAACCTAGACTTTGAGAACATGAGTTACATTACGAGATGCACGATCGGCGAATACCACAGCAGCTATGTAATACTTCAGCAATCAATAGAACATTCTATATTAAAAGAGGGAGAACTATGAGCGCTACTACCTTCCCCACGAATCTGTAAATCTAGATGAAAAAAATAAACATGAATGTTAACGTGATATAAATCTCTTTCTCTCCCTCTCTCTGAATTAACCTTTCCAGAAATGCCTGGCTTTTTCTCCCTTCACTGTGTTTAATTCCAAACTGACAAAAGGATTTCTGCGCTTGTCACAACTGGATTCCCAAAGCCTTTCCTTATACGATGAGACACTGACCTGGCCGGGAAAGAAGGCATGAAGAAGAATATCTCTCTCTCTCTCTCTCTCTCTCTCTCTCTCTCTCTCTCTCTCTCTCTCTCTCTCTCTCTCTCTCTCTCTCTCTCTCTCTCCAACATTCTGTATGCATTAGCTTAATGGAGGCAAAGTCTGATCCTAACTATATCTGATTGAAAAGTTCTATAAGCAAAAATACTTTTGGCGTCATGGTACTACTTGCGTTCGCAGTGAATGGTAATTATGTACTGCCAACTTGAACTCTTTGTCTGGCATAAATCTTTTACTTTGAAGAAAGTCGACAGAATTTACAATCACACCTTAGGTCATTTTTTAAAACATGGCAGCTATGGCAAAAAGTTGGTGAGTATGGACACTATCATATCCAACTTCGGGCAAAGAACTTATTATCGGAGAACAGAGTTTCCACTGTACTGTATGTGAATATGTATCTAAACACAAAAAAAAATCATATACACATACAATTATATATATATATATATATATATATATATATATATATATATATATATGTGTGTGTGTGTGTGTGTGTGTGTACACACATACACCGTACAAACTTAACTATCTGTGTTTTAATAGCTTCAATTACCCATGAACTCCTCAAATTCCTAACGCATTTTTTAAAACACTGGGCTTCAAAAAAAAAAAAAAAAAAAAAAAAAAAAAAAAAAAAAACCTGTCGCTGCAACATTTATCTCTCACGTACTGAATCTTAGATGAACACCCTGTGTAGCAAAACATCCACTTTATTAGTCGCTATCTGCATCAAAATATACGGCTTATCAATCAGTGCATTGAATATCCCATAAACATGTTTTACACGTATACTGTGTTTCCAGGATACCTAAGACCTTACTTTTCTAAATTGAGCCGTTTAATATATATACATATATATATATATATATATATATATATATATATATATATATATATATATATACATACATATATATATATATATATATATATATATATATATATATATATAAATTAGTGTGCAACGCCATACCAAGTGACCTGCTCACCACAAACAACTGAACCGTCAGCGCAAATACTGTATTTTACACTACAAAACTAAAAACCACCTGCACTTGCAAGAGAAATAAGGAAAACTAAATTAAGATGAAGAGTCCTATAGATGGCTTGCATAGCTGATAAAAAAAAAGGTGACTATAATGCATCCAAGATACTTTACCGATCTAGAATTCTTCTCCTGGGAACCCCGTCCTGTTACAATCCATCAGTGTGACGTTAATTTATTGAATTACAAATATCAACATGCGGATTCAAATTCTATTAAATTTGTTATTCCTGATTTTTTTTTTTTTTTTTTAATAATGAGTCTTTGCAATAATCCGAAACATTTTAGCATCGGCTAGCTTAACATATCTTTGTCGAACTTTTGTTTGACAGACCCACCATGGAATTCAGATTTAATTCTTGGATTTCTTAATATGTTTACAAGACTGATTATGTTTGTGTTTACGGTACTTTTGCTGTGAACCTGAATCTAGGACAAATTCTAAACATAGCCAAAGATGATTGGTAATCAAAGAATGTAGTATGCCCAAAAGTGGAGCATGCCGATACAAAGAACTGGATACGAAAACATATGCAAATATTTAAATTTAATGTTATTATTATACTTTCATGAGGTTTGTTTTCTATTTTTTGAGAGTGAGAGTGTTGATATTTACACAGGTGGCCTCTTTAGGGTCAATCTTTCCCCACCCGCTCCCAGCCCAAATTAGCTCGGGATATCGAAAATGATAGGATTACATAATCTTTTCTTTGCCTTTTCAATCAATGCAGTTTTGTTTACGATCGTGATTCCGATACAACGTAGTATATGTTCTCATTCGGTGAAAGGGGCTTTTATAAAGGTGTCGTCGATATAGCGGACATATATATCAGGTCGATCTACACGTGCAAAAACACGCTCTTCGCGTTTGAGCTTTAATTTCGTTCGAAACAATGTTGTAAACGCCCCTGCCTGTTGATCACCGAACTGGGGTTCGAGTCCCGCTCAAACTCGTTAGTTTCTTTAGTGTCTGCAACCTTACAATCCTTGTGAGATCGGGATGGGGGTTTGATGAAGCCTATAGGTCTACCTGCTGTGTCATTAGTAGCCATTGCCTGGCCCTCACTGATCCTAGCTTGGGTGGAGAGTGGCTTGGGGGCTGATCATATGGATATATGGTCAGTCTCTAGGGCTTTGCCCTGCTTGCCACTGTCCCTTCCCTCTGTCATTCATGAACGGCCTTTAAACCTCTAAACTTGCGAGCTAAAAATAAAATAAGGGGTTATAGTAACGTTTTCATATCTCATCACCGTTACCTATCATGAAAGAACGTAATAAATACCTAGATGTATTGCAAAGAAATTTTTCTGTAGGCAAGTCTGCCAAACTTAATATTTGGATTTCCAATTCTAAATTGAAACTCAAAGGACGATTAAAATTATGTCTTCTCATTTAATCTCATTTTGTTAAATATTTCATTCAAAGTGCGATTATATAAATTTATATATATATATATATATATATATATATATATGTATGTATGTATGTATGTATATAGATAAATATATATATATATATATATATATATATATATATATATATATATATATATATAGGAAGCGTAAAAAATGCCATAGTGCTACTCAGAGTCAGGGACGATCTGTAAAGAATGTTTCCTGAAATAAACACAATCTTCATGCATTCGCATATATAACATAAACAAATAAATATAAACATACCTTATCTTTTATCACATAATTGGTATTCACTCCTAACTGCTTATTTTAAAATGAGACTATAGAAACCATATTGTAACCTACTTATTTTTTCCTGTTCTAAATTCATACACAGATTGCAATAACTAATGATCAAAATAAGGATATAAAATCGCCGAGCTTTAAGTGACCTCAAATCAGAGTTATTGTTCTCTTGCAAGTTGTGTGTTACACAATACCGTCTACTGTGAGAGAGAGAGAGAGAGAGAGAGAGAGAGAGAGAGAGAGAGAGAGAGAGAGAGAGAGAGAGAGAGTATTATCTAAATATTCAAGAAATACACTAGCGTAAGGCAAGACAATCATGGAATATCATTCAAAATGAAATTCGAAAACAGAGCCAGTCTACATGTATTCCTCCACCTATATGATGCAAAAGCGATAGCATTCTTCGAGTCTGTCTTCCCACCTCAAAAAGGGGCATTCTTCCCCATCCTCCCAAGCTAATGTACATTCATTCTTAAGCATATACACTCCTGATATGACATGGCTGGATTCCTACACTCGATTTCCTCTCCTGTGAGGCGCATTCCTCCCTACATACCATTTTGTCCAGCGCTCCATTCTTCGAAGGCGCTGATATGCCCTGCACCTGTGAAATTATGAGGTAATTTTACAAGTATCTACACGGTTAATTACCTTCACCCAGCTGGAGAATGAAATCAAACTCTTGAATATTTTTGGCAAAAGAAATTCCGAGTTTTTGTGACGTTTTCTAGATTTCACAAATTCCAAGGCCATGTTGGGTATTGAAGAAAAGCCAAATGCACAGGGTACAAATGGAAAAAAAAGATTCAGCTATGCAAGATTAGAAGGTTTTGCTTCAGTACACTGAAAATTAGTCATTTTGTTATCTCGACCGATAAATAATGTCCTGAGGCTTGTGGGGGGGGGGGGGAATTTTATTTTAAACATAAAAGATAAAACGTTTGGTTCTATAAATTCTGAAGTTATCAGGCCAAAACTCAAGGCAATCTGGGCACAAAATTGGGCACCGTTTCCATAATTCAACTGATTCGCGAAACAGCTGGTACTTTCATTGACAATACAAGTTAGAAAAAAATACACTAGTTTACAGGTTTTTTTTTTTTTTTCATGCAGGACAGCCATCCACTATAGAATAAGAAGTTTATTACCACACATGCCAGTGTCTCTAAGACGTATGCAGAAAACAACAACAATCACATTAATTCTGTTTGACAGTTCAATGTAACTGTCCGCTTTGAACCCCATTGTTCTTACTTGAAGCTCTTCAAAAGCAGAAAAAAAAATGTACAAGAATATTCACAGCCACCCAACCCCCAACCCCCAAAAATAACTACTTTCCTTGTAAATGTTGTATGCAAAATGCGTTAACCAGGACAACATGTAGTGCCATGAATGATAGGTAAAGATGTACAGTAAAATTCAATAGTCCGTTGACACTGGCTGACCATTCATTTTTCAGTACATGTCTCGACGAAATTTAATATGTTATTTTCTAACAACGAATTTCACTCTAATCATCTCAAAATTAACGATTTAGTTTCAACATAAGTCTGCTATTTAAGTATTCAATAAATAAATTTTGTAAAATTATAATAGAAAAAACTGGTGGTTGTGACGAATAGAAATTTTAATATAAATTAGACAGCTGCCAGAATAATCACATTTCATGACACCTGTTCAAGTAAAACTCGACACATCTTTTACCCGTCAAAATAAATTCATAGGTAAAAATTTCATTCGACCAAACTCTCCATTACGAAATAATCTAACAGCTGCTGTGGAAGACATCGACATGGGTAGTCTCCGCGGAAAATTTTCGGTTTAAATATTTAAGTTTTTATAATTGAGTTATAGTTAGTGATTTAGCAACTAGATTTCTAGCTTGTCACGATATTACTCAACACTTTTCCGGTACATCTTTTACATTCCCAGAATGAAATCAGTCTGGTTTCCTTCTTGACGGTTTTGACGGGCCTCTTGCGGTCATCATTACGTGATATGGCTACTCTTTTTTTGCAGTATTCAATCAATTAATGACCTTCCCTATATATGAAAAATATATATCTTATTCTAATCGTTCATTACTTCTCTTGTAATTTATTCATTTCCTTCCCTCGCTGGGTTATTTTACTCTCTTGGAGCCCTTGGGCTTATACTATCCTGCTTTTCCAACCAGGGCTGTAGCTTAGGTAATAATAATAATAATAATAATAATAATAATAATAATAATAATAATAATAATAACAATGACAATAATAATAATAACAATAACAATAACAACAATAACAATAACAACAACAACAACAACAACAACAACAACAATAATAATAATAATAATAATAATAATAATAATAATAATAATAGATGTTTCATGTACTACAACATTATTCTGAGGAATGTTATTCTATAAGGAATAATTACATTCTAAATGTTTGATAGCCATGCAAATAGTCTCAAGGAGCATTAGGTATACCTTGGTACAGTATATATAAAATGAACAAACCCGTCAGAATATACAAAGACCGAATAGAGATAACGGCTGCAATGAAGTCTGTCGTGTTACGGGATAACAGACGGGAAATAAAACTGACTAAATAAAGATATAAAAAACACAGAAAAAATATACGTAATGTTGGTCACCAGATTTTGCTAGTTGTCTATTATCAATGTATAAGAATTATTCATAAAGCTCAAAACAGATTAGTGTCCCATATATTCAGTTATGTATCATCATCAAATACAGTATATTATTCCTCTAAAAAGATCCTTATTAACTCTTTTAGTCACCCATGCACACACAAAAAGATTCTAAACTCATACTTCAGTCCAATCAAGCCCGCCAAGTTCTATATACAGTATTTATGACAAGGGAATGGTATCGTTAGTATGTAAGGTCTTAAATTCTTTATCCGAAGAACGTCCAGAGGTGTATTGATGATGCGCATGCGTCATCATTAAAGCCAATTAACCTGTAGACGCTGCATACTGATGAGAGCAACTTATCCGTGGCCAAAGCAAGAGGAAGCGACTTAATTGCCTTCCTCTGCAATATCAGGTTACTGTAAAAGATGGCGCTTTGTTAACTGGGAAAGTGGGATGCTGTACATGGGAAATATAAGGGCCTTTTAATGAATCACATACCACCTTACAAAATTTCATGACATGACAGAGATTAGAAAAATCTTATAGAGAAAAGGTTACTAATGAGGGATTTTTGGTGAATAAAATCAGATTCTGGAAACCTCGTGAAGTTGCAGAATTTGATTAATTCATATAAGGGAAATTCTTGGTATCTTATTAATGAAAAGCAAGAATCTTATAATCAATTAGATATTAGAAATATTAATGAAGGCCGACGTAGAGAGAGGAATGAGGTTCGATTACACAACTCCACAGTCTGGACGGATGAGCCCTTTCAGTATCACAGATGGAAGAATATTGTAAAAGGAGAAGTGAATCATGGGTGAAATTATACGTGAGAGAGAGAGAGAGAGAGAGAGAGAGAGAGAGAGAGAGAGAGAGAGAGAGAGAGAGAGAGAGAGAGACAGAGAGAGAGAGAGAGAGAGAGAGAGAGAGAGAGACAGAGAGAGAGAGAGTGTGTGTGTGTATGTGTGTCTTTCCTATGAAAAAAATAGTGAAAATAGAAGTAAAGGTTAAGGAAAATGGCCGAAATTCTAACACCCCATATACTATTATACCATCTTATCCAGACTTGAGAAAATATTGTTTCCAACTTATAAATACATTCTCCTACCAGGTGAAAATCGTGATCCTAACGGTAGGATTAGAGGTATCCACAACACATGAAAGGTAAGTGGAAATTTATGAAGATTCTCCAGCAAAGACAAGAAACTATTAGTGAAATTTGCTTACTCTTTTGCTCGTAAGTGCACACATATAGATTGTTCTTATATCATCTCTATACTTATGAATAATGGGGGAAGGTTGTTGAAAAAAAATAAAATATGAACGCCGGCTCTTGGAGGTCAAAATTGTGTATGATGCAGTTAAGCGTTATTCCATAACATTGGACTATAACTAATAAAATAACATTTTTAAACAAAATGATGGACCAAATGCAGCAAATGAAAAAGAGGGATCTATTTCATTATCCTGAAAGAAACACTATTGCTGAACTAATATTGCTAATCCATTTATAAACAAAACATACACCATGAAATATATGAGAAACCAAATAAAATATCTCATAATATAAACAAGACCTCCTGAGCAGAGATCTTTCTTGACAAGCCCCAAGGCCCTAATGTGAAATTGTAAAGCCTAAATCATTATCAACGAGTAAACACCCGTTGAAAAAAAGAAAGAAAAAAAAGTGAAAGAAAAGTTATATTCTCAATTCCTCTTCCAGACGAGTACGAGGATGTAACGGACACTAACGACAACATTCTACAATACGAAATACAATATGCGCAAATATTTCATTTTCTGTGTAGCAATGTAGTTTACGGGTCTGTCTGTCTCATAATTGTATTCAAATGGAAGGTAACTATGTCCAGTATTTGGGATGCTATGTGACATGCCTGGGTCAGGAATTCCCGTCTTGACCCTCTCTTACGCTAAAATAAAGATAAAAATAATAGTGATGATGATGATGATGATGATGACGATGACATTAGAGACACTAGAAAGGTTAGTGAACGAATCAAAATATTAAAAGAGCTGAAATTCCCAAGAGTATTTGGGAGCAGACATAGCAGTTGTTCATAAGATAGGAAAGAGGAAAGAAGAGAGAGAGATTGGGCTAAGCAAGAGAGGAAGAAGGATGCGAGTGAAAAATTGTCTGTTGTAAGAAGAAAATAAATAATAAGGGGAATGTGAAATACGTAGAAGTGGTAAAAATTGATAAATCAGAGTATTCTAAATTAGGTCTGGAAAGAGTTAGGATGGATGCAATGAAAGAGGTAATAGAAGGCAACTTCCTTCAGAATCTGGAAGAGTGAACCTAAGTGAAATATAAGGGTAAATGGTGCTCTAGGTATAGAGGGATTCAACCTGCGGCACGAGATTTTTGTGTAGATGTGTGAAATAATTAATGATATAGACAATTTACTTCCCGAGGTATATATTCACGATTCAACAGTTAAAACAAGGCGGTATCAGTAATTGTGGCGTTATGGGACCAGTACGATGTTATAAAATTTTGTACTGAATGTGTAACTGAGTGCATGAGAAACGCTTAAAAATACTGTAAACTGTTGTGATGTGAGGAAAGTCAGAACAATTAAACAAATATCGATAATAAAGTTCTGACGGGGAAAAATATAAACAGATTCTTGGCAGAAATTACATGTTTGCCTTGATTGAGTGCAACTTACACACCAGAGGTTAGAGGGAGGAAACTATGATAATAACACATATGAAGAACGAATGGTATACAAAAAAAAAAATTACAAATAGCTGAAAAGTTACTTTTCGCTAAGATGTGATAAACGAAATATGTAAGGAAATGAAATATAAAAGGAGATATAAAGCCAGAACAAGAAAAAGTGATAGAAAAACAAATGCGAATATATAATTTAATTTCAGCTGTGATATGTGCGAAAGGTCACCGGAGCTCCGAAAGAAAGCCGCTTGAAAAGAGCAATTTCCAGCAAGTTCTTCTGAAGTTGATTTCCCGCGGGGCTTCGTCATAAGTTTCGTAGGTGAAATCATCAAAAAGGATTATTCGCATTACCATAATTGTATTATGTATATTTATGCACGCAAGTCTGCTTGCATGTTGGAAAGTGTGCGGGATATGTGTATGTGCTTGCTTGTGGAGAGAGAGAGAGAGAGAGAGAGAGAGAGAGAGAGAGAGAGAGAGAGAGAGAGAGAGAGAGAGACTGTGCTCGTATACGATTCTTAATACGATTTTTATTACTTTGTGTGTATTTAAAGAAAGAAACAAATAGTTTTATACAGCTGAGAGATTAATGGAATATGAAAGTGGAATATATATATAATTGTTTAATAGCAATGAAAAGAAAAACTATTGACGCCCTAAGACATACGAGTATGGCAAGAAACTGCCGTTCAGGTGTGACGAAACTGAAAACTCTTAGTTAAGAAGAAAAGATAATGGTCATCTTTATAAGTGCAAAAAATCATAAGCAATCACAAAGAATAAGGCTGATATGTTTCAAGTACCATGCCTGAGTTCTGAATATAATCTTCGGAACTTTCCTCACCAAATTCTAGCATTTAAATTACATTTCAAAGGAGGGTTGCAAGTGTACAATATGAAAATAATTAGAAGCTTAATTCTTTAAATTGTTATATATTATTCCTAGATTAATATGATGAATATATTATAGAATTGGACGTCAAACACAACAGTTCATTTGGTTACGAGTTAGTGAAGGACAAACTTTCACTATGGCTATTTTCTTATCCTCACTACAAGATTTCTCTCTCTCTCTCTCTCTCTCTCTCTCTCTCTCTCTCTCTCTCTCTCTCTCTCTCTCTCTCTCTCTCTCTCTCTCTCTCTCTGTTTATATATATATATATATATATATATGTGTGTGTGTGTGTGTATGTATGTATGTATGTACGTATGTATATATAATCAGCCGTAACTAGTCCACTGCAGAACAAAGACCTCAGACATGTCCTTCCACTTGCGTCTGTTATGGTCATTTGTGCTTTCCATTGCTCTGAGTTGTAACTAACTTATGTTCTATGGTTTTAGTAAGGTTTCATGTTCCCGATACATAAGTTAATACTAGTAGAACCCTCTGATTAAACACTTATCCTTTTAGAGAAGTGACATTTTACCTTTCATTATCTCATTTTGTTTAACAAAAGCCCTCCATCCCATGCTTATCCTTCTTTTAATCTCGATCTCATGTCATGGGAAACAATGTCTACCCTAAGTACGTATGTTCATTAACAATCTCTAGAGTTTCGTCCATAACCATTATTTGTTGTTTCTGCATTTCCATTGAACATTATCTGAGTATTACTCATATTTATTTTCAGTACTACATTTCTGCTTTCTCTATTCAAATATTTATCATCTTTTGAAATTCCTCCAATGATTCACAAAACAGAACCATGTCATTTGCAAATCTTACGTTGTGAAGGTATCCCCCCCCCCCAATGATGTTAATTCCTACATTTTCCCAATATAAATTCTTAAAAACTTCTAGGCACGCTGTCTCATTTCTCAATCGGGATTTTCTTACTACCTTTTATGTGGTTTTAGTATTGCTGTACTTCCCGTATAGATATCTTCATGTGTTCTTACATAAGATTTATCTATTCCTTATCTTTGAAGGGTTTTGATTACTGCTGAAGTTTTGACAGAATAAAAAGCTTTCTTATAGTCTATAAATGCCATACATAGTGGTGTGGTCATACTATGTTTGTTTTTCCATTAGTTAGTTAATTGCATGGATATAGTCAGTTATTGAATACTCACTTTTAAAGCCTACCTGCTCTCTTGGTTGATGAAGTCTAGCTGTCTTTCTATTCGGCTTAATATGATCTTTGTAAATATTTCATATATTACTTTCTGAGTGGTATATATATATATATATATATATATATATATATATTAATATATATATATATATATATATATATATATATATATATATATATATATATATATATATATAGCCAGACACTTGCTCTTTATTGTATAGGGGAGATTGCTGTAACCGACGATATATAATTACGAAACTTTGATCCTATTAAGATACTGTAGTTTCGTCTTTCAGATTTTAGAAAACTTTAAATATACCCCTTTTGAGGATTCTTCGACACTTAACATATGAAGTCCATCAGAACATTTGCTTTCAAATCCTTCTCTCTTAAAGCTGCATTTTTATCCTTGGTGTTATTATAATATTGCATATAAGACCAGAGGGTAAGAAGAAAAAGGGCAGTAGGAAAAACTAAATTTCTTTTTGAGAGGATGTGAGAAATACAATTTCGGTGAAGTTTATAAGGAAAAAATGGTATGAGGACATCATTATACTTGCAGTGCAAACTTATGAAACTTATCACAGAAAAGTAGAGTAGGTGTGGCATAAAGTAGGACAGGGGAGACAAATCACAAGTCTAGAAAAAAAAATAGATGAAGGATAACTTCAAGGAATAGCTAAAATTTTCATAGGGTATGTGCCAATCTGTCGCAAATACTTATAATCTCAATCTGTGGTTGAAAAAGATTTTGTGCCAATTCATCGACTGTACAGAATATAATACTCATTTTAAAGGAATATACCAAGACGGTTGAATTTTTCTATTATGTAATGTATTTATCTAAGAAGGAATATATCGTAACAATTTCAATCTGAACATATTCCGCTATGTTTGTTCTATTTCAAAAATTTAAATCCAGTTTTCCTCTGCTACATTTTTCGGCATTGCTTTGGATACAGCTCTGTTTGGGCAACCTTATGCAAAACTGTATTCAACATGAAGTAACGTTGAGTGATTTTAATCAGATTTACATGTATAGAGATGTCAACTATTTCTGCAGGTAATAACAATGTCCTTTATCTACTCCTCAAAGTCAAGTAGCCTTTGTCATTCCAACGACTCCAACCCGATCACTTCTCTTCCACATTCCACAGCTGACCTCTCCTGCAGTACCTCTGTCTATCCAGGTTTATTCTCCCACTTCCCTCCTGTCAAAAGTATTTTCCAAACTCGTCGTCCGTTTTTACCACAAATGCCAAAAAGGTTTAACAACAACTTCTTAAAGAACAATCCGGACTGAAGTCAAAAGGTTAAAAGTCTTTCATGCCGCAAATAGTATTTATAATCTGCTTTTGCCCCTCGCACGCCACTCACACTCCCTCGACCCCGAAAGCTTGATGTCTATTTCTTCTCTTTCTTCCACCTCCCACTAAGAAAGAGAAAAAAAACGAAAGGAAAAGTGACGAAATGAAACTGGATTAGTTCTTGCGAGGCCAAAATAAAAGTACAGTTTCCAGCAACGCCATCGTCATGAAGCGGATCCAGAGCAAACCAAATTTCTTCAGTGATGGGGGTGGGGGGGGGGGGGGCACTAAGAGTGTTTCATTTTAAGTGTGGTTTCATACCTCTCTAATTGATTTTAAGTAATCCAGTCCAAAGGAGAATTGAGATATCCCACGTCTTTTATGGCTTATTTGACTCCCAGGAGATGTTGCTAAGTTAAGTTATGGATCTACTCGTTCTCTAACTTGGGATGGTCTCAATTCTTCACGGTCATTTTCACATCATCTTTTATTTTCCAGCTTTTAAACGAAACGTGCCGAAGCAAATTTCATTTACTTCTTTGTGGGAACTGACCCGCAAAGAGTTTGCTTGTGTACAATAAGCTTGTATTCTTGTAACTTCGGTGTTACCATTTTCGAATTACACTCTACTTTTTATCAAGTTTATTAAGCTAAGAAAACACAATGATGATAATGCTTTTGTAAAATCGGTATACGAAAATTCTTTCTCTAAAATCTTCACTGAAATAAACGTTACAGGAGATGGCACTTGCATTAGTGAGTTGACTCCAAGCATAAATGAAAAATGGCGTTAACTTGTGCGTTTATTCAACTTGGATATGCGCTGTTGATTCAAATTACGTAGCAAACCGAAAAAAAACACTATGCACAGCGTACATAACCCCATGTTTTATTTTTTTTTTTCATTTCTAATAATGCTCTAAGGAGCAATATAAACTTAGTAAAATGAAAGAAAATATTTATAGCAATTCTTACAAATGAGTGCGTACATATACTGGACAAACATGCATTATATATGAATAAAAAATATATACTTATTTATTCAATTATACACCAGAATGATTAGCTTGTACATATGTAGAGTATATGGTATGAGAAGAATAAGGTGAGAGAAGTGAAGACAAGCAGTAATACTTAAAAGGTTAGCATAAGTGAAAAGATGGATAAGACTTTTGAAATCGTCCGTAAAATGGAAAGAACATAAACGGAAAAAAAAAAAACATTTCGTAAAGTCAAAATCTAATTTCTTACGAGTTAGATCTAGTAAACAGTAAACAGCACCTGTTCAAGTAAAAGTAAATATGTGTATAATTACCATCTGAAATGTAAGTGTGATTATAGCAAAGGTATTTTTTCTCAATGTGATAACACTGCATCAAGAGTTTCGAGGGTTAACAAAACTTCTTGATGAGCCATTAACCTGTAAAACTTCTCCACGGCAATGATGGAATTATCTACAGTATATGTCAATTATGTTCACAATTGTGTGTGTCCAATCTTACAAACAAAGGGCCATTATAAATATAACCTAGTAAACTAGACAACCAAGCCATTCATGTTGGTGCCACTTACTCTCTGAAGGGTGGGTAATTGCCTTCATGGAGGCAAAGCCATCACACACTAGGAAACATACTCTTCTACTGGTATACAGATATAGATACAATTGTGAATGCCAGTAACTGAACAAAAAGAAGGTACAGCAGTCGCCCTATTGGAAATGAAACATGTCTTCTCAAGGTTTTGTCTTTGTCACAATGATATGATAAAATATCATCATAATCTTCATGACTGAACAATTTCGTTAACCGATAACAGGTTATCATGTTGCTTTTCCAATATAAATTTTCCATTGTAAATTAAGTCTCCTGGCAATACTATTTACCTAAAATAAGAATGTGAAACCCTGGTAAAAAGTTCACCACTGTAGCCAAAGAGCAGTCATCATCTTCCAGCCTTTGAGAGCTTAGAACAGTTAAAAGAAGAGATTCACACAACGTCTTAAAAAAGACCAAGGTATGGACACTTGGGTGTAGGATATCATACCTTTGAGATTTTTATGTTAACTCACTACTACTTACATAAGCACAGCTAATGGAAAGTAATCATCCCCACAAATTTCTCATATATCAGTTTCCTTACTCATATGGACATGGGCTGGAGTGATATAAAATCATATACTAAAACGACCTGGCGAATAAAATAGAAACATTAAAATATATTGACCAGGTGTACAAGAAAAATATCAACCTGCCGTGTACTGTTGCAGTCTTTTATCATCATAAATACCATTTAAGAAGGAATTTAAAGAAAACGAAATTATAACGCTCATGTTTTTCGAAGTATGATCGCTGCCTGAAATGGTTTCTGTTTCCCTTTGGAAAAAAAAAGTCTATGAAAATCGGTTTGGAAAGAATAAATTGAATAATTAATTAGTCTAATTGTCATTATATGGGTGTATATATATATATATATATATATATATAGGCGAGAGGCCTTAGAAATACAGCTATCAGAGGGAGAAGTGGCACAAGTCAATGAGTTTAAATATTTCGGAGTGTTTTTCGCAGCAGATGGAAAGATGGAAAGAGCAATTCATGACCGAATCTCAAGTGGCCAGAAAGCATTTGGAAGGCTAAGAAGAATCTGGGAAGATAGAAATATATCTATCAAGTTGAAAATTAGACTATTAAGAGCAATAGTGATCCCCACTGTGATATATGGTGCTGAATTCTGGGTACTGAAGAAGATAGAAGAGAAAAAGTTATTAGCCTTTGAAATGAAATGTCTGAGAAGGATCTGTGGTGTAAGATGGGAGGACAGAATTACGAACGAAAGAGTGAGAGAATTGGCAGGTGTTGAGGACACAATTGTGATTAGAGTAGAGGATATTCAGAGGAGATGGTTTGGACATGTACAGAGGATGGAACTGGACAGATGGCCAAAGATAGTGCTGCATGGACGAGTGCCCGGAAACAGACCGAGAGGACGACCAAGAGATTCATGGGTGAAAACCTTCAAGAAAGCAAATAGGGGCGAGACATTTCAGCAGCTGGCATAGATGGCATTGGATAGGGATCTCTGGAGACAATGGAGACATCAGATACAGGACCCAACCCGGAGTGAATGAATATATATATATATATATATATATATACATATATATATACATATATATATACATATATGTATATATATATATATATACATATATATATACATATATATATATACATATATGTATATATATATACATATATATATATATATATATACATATATATATATATATATATATATATATATCTCCTACGACACAACGATTTTGCCATCTTTCACCACATACATACATACACAACATATATATATATATATATATATATATATATATATATATATATATATATATATATATATATACAATACATATATATATATATATTATATATATATATATATATATATATATCTACAAACAATATTCATAATTCACAATGTCAACCACTAATAAATTTTACATGAATCTATGGGAAATGAAATACAATATTGTCAGAGAGAGAGAGAGAGAGAGAGAGAGAGAGAGAGAGAGAGAGAGATTATAGATTTTCGTTAGGTTGTTCTGGATTAAGCCATCCTTATACCAGTAAATTGGAACCGTAGTCTTTATATATAGAAGTGGCAGATTGTACAGAAAGGGAGTACATAATAAGGGCAAATCTAATCCAAATTAGAAAATTTACTACGTCTGTCTAGGTCTAAGGTCATCTGTCTCTCTACCAATTCAAATCATAAAAACTATCATTTTCATGTTGTCCCCCTTCAACAGAAATGCTAATGTCATTACCTTTATTACAACTTATGGACCTTCTAGACGACATTGCAAAAGTTAGTCAAACAAAATTGTTACCAGATAATCATGAAAAGAAGGAATGTCCATCAACATTTGCACTGCAAACAAGTTAACAGGTTGTATGGACAATTGGATATGGGATCACTTTTTGTTGCCATATCAGGTTTCATATTATCTCATATTTGAAACCCACTTCAAACTATATTGATAAGATAACAGTTTTGTTCGAAGAACATTCGCTCTATCATCTGGAAGGTCCCTTAATCTGCAAAGCACCAGCTACCTGCCACATCTTCCCCTGTGTATCAATCCTTGATCAACCCTTTATCAAATATATAATTCAATCAGCCATACCTGGGGCCTTATCTACATATAATTCACGTCTGACAAAGGCACAACGTCCGCCACAGAACTTACATAATTCCCTCCAGGTAAATAGGTACAAGTGATTGGAAACTGTCAATCCAAGAAATTTCCAGAAAGGCTATTTCGACTACAGTAACAATGTAATTTTATCTTTTTATTGTTTAAGTAAATTAATCAAAGCTACGTTTCTTTTGACATTTTATATAAAAAAAATCTGAATCATAAAATCCACATTTTGATAAGAACAAGTCTATGCTTACAACCTTTAGGTGAAACCAGATGAATCACTCCCGTCCCCTTCTACTATTGGCTTTTACACCATTTTCCTTATTATTGACATAATTCGTTCTTACATAAACAAGAAATGTCTGAAAGGTTATCACTTATACTAGTGATAACTTTAGCATATCCTATCAAGACTGCAGGATTAAGCTCTTCAATATTAGTTTCGTCTATAGTCGGTTAATTTCCGAAAGTTTAAGTGTCAAAGCTATACTCTGCGTATACCTTTTCTCAGGCGTAAATAGACCTATCTCATTTCACACGTAAAATTCTATGCTGCGAATTTGGAGCCTACAAGTACTTATAGCTCAGATCTATATAAATGGTAAAATAACTCTTTGGAGTTGAATGAAACCAACTGCCTTGATATACGATTACCATCTTGAAAGGTGTAAGAACATGTACATGTTAAAAATGGATGACATGCCTCAAGTAATTCATCCTTGTTATGCTGCCCCTGTCTCTGAGATATCTGTCGTCCTTTTCTCCATGGATGATTAATCGAAACAAAGAATCGGGTGACCCTTCTTCATGTAGTTCTAGAGGTGAACTTTATTGTGGAGCGTTAACTGTCCAAAGAGCCACGGTAGCCTCCCATGTCATTCTTTTTTAATAACCAGTCCTTAGACCACATTTTCTCTGTTTTTTTCCACACGAATCCAAATGAAGTTCAATAACTGGTGGGTGGGGATTTCTCCGATTCCTAAGTCACCCGTGAACTTTAAGTGTGAATACGAGATATTTCTTACTTATTACTATGAAGAAATAATATGATTGCTGTTATATGTCAAATATGAACGAATAGTATGGAAACTACCTCCTTTTAAATTTGTCTGATATTTTATCCATATCTCAAAATATAATGGCGCGTCAGGGATAGCTTGCTCAGTCTTAAGTAACAATGAAATTAAAGAATGATCAAACGTTCCCAATGGCAAATCAACCTTGCTTGTGATACCACCATTTGAGTGTGGCCTATTTTATGATCATATTATAGCCTCATTCGGAGGCAAAGCCAAAAACTATTGAACCATGGCAATCTGTAGGACAAACAGAAGTCAGCCAATCTATGGTTGTGGTTAAAATCACAAAAGAACCAAAAAATAGACTTCCAATAGTCTTGTACCTTACCCTATGTTTCCTTTCATTATTGTAAACATTTTCTAACACTTGACCAATTGCAATCCTCCAACAATTTTGTATTGAGGCCTTAAACTTTCTACATCGCAGTTTTTTTATTGAATCATTATTTTATGTTAAATATCGCAAATTAGTTTTAAGAATTACTTTAAACAAATAATATTTATCTTTATATCATATATATATATATATATATATATATATACAGTATATATTACAACCGTACACGTGCATGCACGTGGGCGTGCACGCGCGCACACACAAACACACACACATACATATATATGAAAGTTAACAAAGTAAGAATTAAACAAGATACCAATTATTTATGGTAACGCAGCTTTCAATATCCACCTGATAACGACCATTGAAAAAAAAGTACATATTATTGGCTATCCTCTAAACAATTTATGGTCCACATACACAACGAGACCAATTAGAAACCTTTGCCGCAAACCTCCTAGGCAGCGATAAAACTCAAAACAAAGAAACGATTGAATTGAAAGTTTCACTCGATATCACCGCACTAATCACCCCCGGTGACTAATGACAGAGAAGGACAGTCGACACAGTTGATGGGAGTAATAATAACCCATTAAATTACTTTAATTTGATTCTGATGCAAATGAGGATTTTTAAAACACTTAACAGCGCTGGTTCTCTTTTGTGCTTGTGGGAACCCACGGTAGAGGTGACGCGTAAATAGAATATAAATAGAGGATAGGTTCGAGTTAACATAAGTTCGAGGCGTGGCCTTCAACCTTTCTTTTCTTGATGAGAACTTGAATGGTATCGTAATGCTTTAATATTATACTACATAGCCAATAGCCTTGACTTACGTCCTACCAATATACCATACCCACTTGCCTCACTCCTTTAGCACTTTCACTGCCAGTGGTGAATTCAACTGAAGTTCTGATGTAGCAAAATCTTTCAAGACCACACAATTCCTAGCTTGTTGATATTTATTGGATAGCTTCACACAAACCCTACTTTGGTGATATTTATCGAAAAGCTCCAAACTAACCTAACCTTGTGATATTTATCAAAAAGCTTCACACAAACATCACCATGTGATATTTACAAGAAAACTCCACACAATCCTAACATTGTTGAAATGTATTAGAAAGTTCCACATAAACCTAACCTTGTGACATTTATTGGAAAACTCCTAACAAACTTCAACATGTTGATATTTAATGGAAAGCTGCATGCAAACCTAACCTTGTAATATTTATTGGAAAACTACAAACAAACCTAAACTTGATGATATC
>NC_090726.1:155783251-155818251 GCF_036898095.1 Palaemon carinicauda
GCCTTAGAATTACTTATATTGAGGATTTCTTCCCAGTTAAAAAATATTATTTAATTTCAATACACTTTAAAAACTTCAATAGGTACAGTAAGCTCTCCCAAATAAAGTGTCAAGACTATACTGTACACTAAAATGTCTAAAAAAAAAAAAATACCCATGATTTTTATTCAACCGTTTAATTTCATAGAAAATTGTAGTCCAGAATCAATTACCAGGCAAGGAATAATATACATTACTGTAATTCAAAATAACACCTTCCGGAATTTAACCCAACACAAAAAAAACCAGTGTGGTTCCTACAATCAAGTTTTACATATTGTAGTTTTTTTTTTTTTTTTTCCAAATTTCACCCCCTCTCTCTTAATACGTTACATTTATCAAACCTCTTCTTAAAATGTTAAGTTTACTTGAGAGCACGTGCAATAAATCAAAACGAGGTTCCTAATAATTTTGCATAAAATAGAACTGTCTTTTTCATAAGTTTGTTAAGCGAGAAGATTTGTCAGATTTATAATAATAATAATAATAATAATAATAATAATAATAATAATAATAATAATAATAATTAGACATCTGTAACTTTGCCATACCAAATTCATCTAAAACATATAAGGTCGTGTAGGCCGGAAAGTGGGTCGTTTAGTGTTAAAGTAGATCGAAGACAAGGTTGTGGAGACGGGGCTGTTCAACATCTTTATGGATGGAGTGATACGAGAGGGCAAATAAATGACAGCGGCTATACACGCAAAGTTGGGGGCTAAGAAAATTACTCTTGATTTAACTTAAAATGGTCGATGTTTGCAGATGATACTGTGGTGAATGGGGAAAGTGAAGTCGTGATACAAAGTTCCTAAAAGAGTTTGAAATTGTCTGCAAGAAGGGAAAGTAGAGAGGAGACGGGAGAGAGAGTAAAAAAAATGAGGGTAAATGAAAACAATAAAGATGGAGTAATAAACGCTAGTATTGATGTTATTAGAATAGAAATGGTTGATTCATGTAGGAACTTGGTGGTGAATAAAACTGACAAGATGAGAGAAGAGGCGCATCACAGAATATGAAAAGCAAGAAAGGTATCAGGCTGTGTGATGACCAAATGATTTTGTGATCAGATATCCAATCTAGATATTATCAACAGTTCTAACTTTTCTTTCACTATAGAAAATGATACCTAATGAAGACTTAACTTTATACAGTTTCGATGTTAAATAAGTGGAAGTCATTAATGCCGCAATATCTGAAATCCTTAATGAGCTTTTTCTTTTTTACTTTGAAATGTCTCTTAGCAACTTTTCATTATTACAACAATGAAACCATGACGAGAAAATGAATCTTGTTGATAAAAGAAAAGAATAGAAAAAAAATACACGTTTATCGGCTTGGGTAATGCTTTTTCCTCAATGCCACAAAATTTCTCAATGATAGCAAATGAGACTAGCATCCGAATGCCCATATACAGTATAATTCACGCAACACATAAATAAATAATAGAAAGGAAAAGTAGTGGCAGACTTTTTTCTAACACCGATGGAAGCAACAAAATTGTACAAACACCGGGGACACAAAAGAAGAATGGGAGTGATGACGAGATGGGACTTATCTTGGACTTATGAAAACATTCCTCTATAAATGAAAAAAGATTAGCAATGAACATTTACTTCCATCAGATACATCGTGACATAGTTTTAACTTTTGTTGCAACATGCAATATTCAGGCCGAACATATTAACAAATCAGTGGTATATATATATATATATATATATTATATATATATATATATATATGTATATATATATATATATATATATATATATATATATATATATATATATATATATATATATATATAATATATATATATATATATATATATATATATATATATATTATATATATATATATATATATATATATATATATATATATATATATATATATATATATATATATATATATATATATATTATATATATATATATATATATATATATTATATATATATATATATATATATATATATATATATATATATATAGGTTTGTATATATATATATATATATATAATATATATATATATATATATATATATATATATATATATACTTCAGGGATTCAATATACTTATATACTACAATAAAAAAAAAAAACAGTTTTGGCATAAAACCCACTGGAATTACTTCAGATCCAGTACGGTTTTTTCTAAAAAAATTTATTTTATAAATATCACATGCAGTTCTGTAAAAGAATTTCTTTTTTACTAGTGCAAAATCTAAACAAGATTTTCAAAAAGCTCATGGATAAAACATGCACTTTATAGTACACAAAAAATAAGGTTACCAAAAACTGAAGGAGGAAATAATCTTTTCCATACAGTAAGAAATTATACAATTTCAATTTCCAATAAGATTTTTCTGAATATTCTTTATTAGCAGAGCCACTTATGAGCAAACCCCAAAATATTAAATTCGTTCAAGATTAGACTTTTCCGAAAATTCTTAAATCGCAAGTATACCTGGGCATAAGAATAGAAAACAAATAGTTCAAAATTTACATAGGCTTTCACTTGCCCTTTGCACAACATTGAAAAAAATCGAATACTTCAAATTCAGTCTCTCTAAAAATTCATAGAAATTATTTATTAGTTCAAGACCTAATTGCGGTTTTGCAAGACACGGAAAATTTAGATAACTCGTTATCCAATAAAGTTTTTCCAAAAATTCAGCTTTCCATAACAGCAAACTTCTTTTAATTAGTTCAAGATACAATCCCACTTTTCCAACACTTCATAAATACCAGAAGCTCGTATGAATGACACCGAAACAAAATTAATCGGCTAAAGATCTCATTGAACTTGTCCAAAAATACTTAGAAAGCAGGTCCCCTTTGTACAGCATAACGATCGAAAAAATTAAATAGTCCATGATCCTATTAGGGTTTTTCAAAAACTAACAAGTAGGAAATCGTCCAAAATCCAACTAGAGTCTTCCAAAATCTCACAAGTTGGAAATCGTCCAAGATCAAACTAGGGTTTTCCAAAATCTCACAAGTAGGAAATCGTCCAAGATCAAACTAGGGTTTTCCAAAATCTCACAAGTAGGAAATCGTCCAAGATCAAATTAGGGTTTTCCAAAAACTCACAAGTAGGAAATCGTCCAAATTCCAACAAGGGTTTTCCAAAATCTCACAAGTAGAAAATTGTCCAAGATCAAACTGGGGTTTTCCAAAAACTCAAGTACCAAAAGCACTTTTTCAAGAACTGACCCCAAGTTAAATCAATTTTAAGGTTTACAAAAACATTATTGACTAAAAGGGAACTCAGTAGAGCGCAGACTTCCACTGCGGCAGCATATTTCTAGACCTTGACCTTTGACCTTAACGTGTATTAATTGGCATGGAATTTCATACACTCAAATATGAACCAAGTTTAAAGTCTCTGCGACAATGATGTCCAAACTTATGGCTGATTAGGTGAATTGGACATTTTGCTTGGCCGAAACCTTGACCTTTGGCCTTCTAAAATTTAATCATTACCAGCTTTTATATAACAGTTAATCCTTGCAAGTTGCACTACTCTACGACTAAAATCGTGGCCAGGAAGATGTTCACAAACAACGGCCCCAGTAAAACATAACCTCCTTCAAACTTCGTTGGCGGAGGTAAAAATTTATTTTGGAAAGTCAACCGCGGGACTTGTAATTTAGAGAGAGAGAGAGAGAGAGAGAGAGAGAGAGAGAGAGAGAGAGAGAGAGAGAGAGAGATAGAGAGAGAGACAGGAATCCCCAAACGCAAATAATAAAAGTAATGGAAAACGTTCAGCTGCAAACCACGAGAGTACCTTTGTGCTGTAATACAAGGGAGGTCTAAAAATGTCAGTGCCATTAACACGCGAGGTACTTTGATAAATGTGCGGCGGCAGGTTCCATTACAACCTGTCATTCTTTCGGGAAGTTAATGTACGTTTTTCTAGCGCATGTTATGACTCCGCATATGAGAAGCTGACGCCTATTCGATCCGAAGATTAATAGAGACCCGGTGAATAGTCCTGTATCATCGCATTTAAACGAAGGTTTTGACGACTTCGGACCTTGAAAGGAAAGCAAGTTTATTTTTCCAATAGTGTTTGATATCCGAACATCAAGATGAAAAGTGTTTTTGGATGTCGCCTCAATCTACTATTGTCGTTAATTTTTTTTTCCTTAAGGACGAGGCACATCTTTGAGAGAGAGAGAGAGAGAGAGAGAGAGAGAGAGAGAGAGAGAGAGAGAGAGAGAGAGAGAGAGAGAGAGAGAGAGAGAGAGAAGGCAAACATTTAGGCCATAACAAATACACAAGACGCGAATAAGGAGATCTAAACATGCGTCAGAATCCAATTACTAGTTCGCTAGCGGCTCCAACCACTTTGCAGAACATAACAAGAACTGAAGAGAACCATTCTGCCCTGTGTTGGGTGAACATGTTTGGTGAATTTTCAAAGGTATTTTCCATTCGTAATATATACCTATATTGCGCTTAAAAACTGTAAATATAGATTATAGGATTGCTCTCGTAAAGAAATATCTTTGAAACTTTTGGCGTGAGCTTTTAACATGCGAGATTTTATGAGCTCTGACAAGACGGGAAAAATACCCGAAACACATTTTCCCGTTTAATACGTATACTATTTTCTAGTTAAAAGATCTCAACACAAACAAAAATGCTTCTTTGAAATTCACTTCTTTACTGCCAATATGTAGACATTACTAACGCCTTTACAAGCTACTGTAAATCGAGTGAGAAGTTCAACCTTCAATTGAATTAGGTCATACATATGACCCGCCGCTGGGGCCATGGGTGCCATTCAAGGCAGAGATGTAACTGGGGGATAACCTCAGATGAATTACGATGAGCAAGAGGTTGGAAAGCAAGATATAATAAAAAGGAAGCAGAAATAAAATATATGGCTAAAATAGGGTTGTCGTTAGAAGAAGGTACTTTAAAAAGACCCTAACTATACCCTAGAGAAAAAATAAAGCCCTGTTCTTTACACTGAAACGGAATATGCAAGCGAGTGCCAACAAGAGGAGTAAATTTCTCGTGAATTGTAACTACCAAATAACAATCAATTCTTGTGATTTCTGAATTAAATACCTCATTTTCCATAAATCAACAGTCTTTTCGTACATATTTCGTTTGCAGAGAGAGAGAGAGAGAGAGAGAGAGAGAGAGAGAGAGAGAGAGAGAGAGAGAGAAGAGAGAGAGAGAGAGAGAGAACCGCTATATAAAATTAGGCCATGAGCCAGACCCATCCCCAGGTACACCTCCCCCATAACACACTATCAAGTTAGTATCGCTGGAAAGCTTAGAATGTTTAAATTCCAAAAATAACTGGTAACAGGAAAAATCCTGGGACTGACTGTGACAAATTACCACTTTTATTCACCCACCCTGATGAAATTGAATTGTCCGCTCAAGACATTCCACATTTCCTCAAAAATGTAAGACCTCTTGATCTTGAATCACCATCTTTGAAGCAAGGATGACATGTTACACATGAAATAAAATCCGAGTCTACATACAATTAAATCCCTTTTGAATTATATCTGTACCTCTATTAGATAAAACGTTGTGTGCGAATGAAATATGGTACCATAATTTTAACAAAATATACTCACATAAATCAGATACGTTTGAGTTCCGTTGTTTGGCACAATAAAATTCCAAATATATTTGAGAACATTGTACATAAAATTCCAAAGCAGAATACACAAGCTTTCATTTTGCACTCAAATTATCAATACTGGACAAATATTTACAGCTATTACCATTACAAGGGTAACATGCTTTACCTGAAAATGCTTACTTGCGTAATTTGATCAGATACTTTTCTTAACATGAATATTTTAAGAAAATAAAATCTGATTATTCTCATTGGGAGTTTTAATTCTTTGACTTAAATATTCATAGACTTACAGTGAAATTACTTACAATATATACATACACCATAAATATGTAAAAATCTCATGTCTTCACAATGCGTGAACTTGAAATGTTTACTTTTCAGGATCACACCTCCAAAAGTGTTTTAAATTAAAACTCTTAAAAGTTGAGGTTGTTAACTATAAAAAATAAAATTATTGAAATATACAATAATTAAGATATGCAGAGCATCTTTAGATTTTGCAGACACGAGAATGAAGGTTTGGTGTAAATGAGTCGGAATGGCCCATAGATTGGGTCTCCAAGCAGTTCAATATCGTTATTAATGCAGCGAGGCAAAAATACATAAAAATATAGAGTAAAGCTGTATCGTGAGAAAAGTAATTGTAAATGGAGTGTGGAACAGTTGATATTTGCATATAATAAATTACTGATGGTGGATAAGCATTTTGAAAGCCTTTGGGAAAGGATAAAATTGATAAAATTGAGAGTCAATGTGTCAAATCAATGTTAGGAGGGTATGAAATTCAGAGAAAACAACAATGAATATTGCTAATGATTGTTTAAAAATGGAGTTCATTACTTAATGAAAATATTTAGGAGTAACCACAATTGATGTAGAGATGTGCAGCAAGGAAGGTACCAGATTGTGCGCAAAACAATGGCAAGAGATTTGGAATATCTTTAAGCTAGAGCATAAACGTGAAAAAATTATTGAGTACAAACTCCTTTAAGGGTGTGAATAAAAAGAAAAATTATTGAGAAAGCACGATTATGTGCTTGCATGACATTAGCTATGTAATATAGCATAAGAATAATTATGAAGAAATATCAATAGGTTAGCGGTGAAAGGATGAATAAGAATGTTTAGAGATGGTTTGGTCTTTTATTCAAAATTAAAAAAAATTAATGAAAATTTATAACTCAGAAGCCCTAGGAAGAACGTAATGAGAAAGTCCTACTAAGGTTAGGCAAAACAGAAGTAATGAAATGTTGGAAAGGAACGGCAAAGGAAAGAAAGCAAATGTAAGATAGAGGGGAATGAGGCAGCTCGCACAGTAAAGTCTCAAGAATGCTGATAAACTTGATGTTTTAGACATATGAAGCTGATAATATCGAGGCCATCTCGGTGGCTGCGCTAATATTGACCTTAAATTTTCGATCTTTCATTGAAGTATGACTGTGGCAGTTACAATTGTATTGCTGCACTCTCTGGACCTGCTTACCATTAAAGAAAACTGCTTAATATCAATACAATAAACACAACCTTCCCACATTCTTCGCTGTTCTCATACACCAGACATGAGAATACCAAAGAATTCTTCTTCGCTCAAGGGGTTAACTGCTGCACTGTCATTGTTCAGTGGCTTTACCTATGGTAAGCATCTCTTTCTAGGACACTCCAAAATCGAACCACTGTTCTCTAGTCTTCGATACTGTGATAGCCTCTGTACTATGGTCTTCCACTGTCTTGGAACAGAGTTCTCTTGCATGAGGGTAGGCTCAGGCACACTATTCTATAATTTTTTTTCTTTTTATAGTGTATATATGAAATATCTATCTAACACTGTTACTGTTTTTCAAATATATTTTTATTGTACATTACTTCTCTTGTAGTTTATTTCCTTATTTCCTTTCCTCACTGGGTTTTTTTCCTTGTTGGAGCCCTTGGGCTTATAGCATCTTGCTTTTCCAACTAGGGTTGTAGCTTAGCTCGTAATAATAGCAATATTAATAATAATAATAATAATAATAATAATAATAATAATAATAATAATAATACACACACACACTATATATGCACATGTATATGTATATATATATCTGTGTGTATATATACATATATGTATATATACATATATATATATATATATATATATATATATATACTGTATATACAATACGCCCTTCAAGAAGGGTAAGGTGAAATAAAGTATATATCAACACAAACATTAATTATTTAGATATAAGGTATCTCGATATAAACAAATCTACCCACTTACAGCCAACAGGTTGCAAAACAAAAATACGTACTGGAAAACTTTTAAGCACCTTAAATAAAAGTGACCGGGTAAAAAAAAAGGGTGTCAAACAGTAGGGGTCTCTTTAATAAACACCGAGTCCGCAGCTCATCAGCCGAGCAAAGGCGTCTCCATTCATCAGCGGGGACTGCATGAGCCACCCGTGAGTCAGCATTGTGAGGCAGCAGCGCCTCCGTGGCTAAGATGAAGTGACTGTCACGGACCAAGTTCTAAGCCGTTGATTGATTGGCTCTAAAACGACACTGCTCCTCAGTAACTGTTTGGAGGTGCAGCTTTAGGGGGAGATGCAAGACTGGAACTGTGGGAAAACGAGGTTGGCACAGACCAGCATTACAGGTTTTCGGGGGTTAGGCAGAAGTCAAGGCTAGGAAATAAATAATTAAATAAATAAATGAAAAATTTGAAAATCTTTAAACTTTTAATGTATCTTTGAGATAACAGAAACATTAGCCATTGTTTCAAGGCAATTTCGAATTCATAGAATTACTGAATAACATCTTTTTGGATTAACAAATTTGGGCAGGCCTATGTAGCCTGGCGCTGGGGCCAGTGAGGACATTCAGAATCCAAATGCAACTATGAAAAACCTTGCAGATACACTAAGAGTTATTAGATAGAAGAGGATGAATAGCAAGATGAAAGAAAGGATGCGGGAGCTGAGGTAAAGTAGAAAGATATAAAGCAAGTGTAGCTATAGGCCGAAGGAATACTGCAAATATCCTTAAGTAACGCTTACTGTATACCGCGTGAGGTGCACTGACAGCACTAATTACTTATTGGGGAAAACGGGGTTTATACATAACTGCTATAGTAGTGCTAATAATTTATGTAGTTAAAGTGTATCTTCATATTTATAGAATGGATTCTTAAAAGTTATACATAAACTTTATACATAAATAGCATTGCTAATGATTTCTCTCTAATCTTTATTTTTTATTCATTTATTTTTTTTTTAAAGCAATATACCCAAGGCAATATTCTTGAGGCATCCAAACAATAAATGATAACAATAATTAGGTTTTACAAAACTTATTTTAAGCATGAAGAATAACTGTATGCAAAAGCAAACGAATCAGCATTAACGCAGAAAACGACTAAACTCTGAAGGCTAATCGAATTGAGCTGGAAGGATTTAGCAACAATGGAAACAAAGAAGTAAAATCTTCCCTCGAAGGTAAAATTACCACTTTACCCTGATCCCCCTCACTCATTAACCTATTATGAATCTAACATTTGAATAATTGCAAAGAACCATCCTACTAGTCCCTTATCTGTACAGAATAATAAGAAAAAATATACGAAAAGCGCACACCAAAAAATGACAGATTGCACCATTATTCCTTGATAATCCATGAGTTCCATTACGACAAGCACCTTCCATTAAAATTCTCATTACCAAGGAAATGAGATTCCGCCATTTCCATAATGACCCATCACCATTAACGAATCTTTACCAAAATGCGGCGAAGCTTCTAATTTCACCCGAGGTTGCAAATGATAATGATGATTAGGACACACGCCCCTAAAACCTGCTTATTATCTATAAAATCAATAACTAACAGAAACCTCCTTTTAAATTAAATAAACTAACATTTATCCTAAACACACCGGTTTGTTTGCATTCAAGAGAACTCATTTCAAAATCTTCGAATTTAACATTTAAAACTCGGGTCTGAAATTACACTTAAGGGTTATATTCTTAATATTCAATATTAAAAACAAATGCTACACTAATGTATTCTACGTAAACACTGAAATATTAATGATTATTCATGAAAGTTATATATATATATATATATATATATATATATATATATATATATATATATATATATATATATATATATATATATATATATATATGATGGAAATTGGAGACAGTGAAGAGAAACTACAGTAGCTGGTAAAAGAGTAGGAAAGCATTTGCAAAGCACAAAAGTCAAGATTAAATGTCAAGAGAAAATAATTCTGAGGAATAAGAACCAAAAAGCTTGATCAATGTATGTTTGTAAATGATTAAAGAATTGAATTATTTCAATCAGATATATATGGGAGCACTCGTAAATATAACAAATGATAGTGACCTCCAGGTGGTAGCAAGATGTAAATGTTTAGACCTTGGGTGGGTGCAATTATATAAAGGGAATGTTTAATCAGATTTCCTTTATGGAAGTGAAGTGTGGATGCTAGGTGCAAATTAAAAAACCTGTGGAAACAGCCTGTCTTCATCACGGTGTGTGTGGTGTGAGAATTGTAAGATTAAAAAGGTACATTGGTAATAAAGGGATCGGTTTATTTTGAAGTGGTTGTCATTTGAAAAGAATGGACAGTGATTTGAAAAAAAAGAGTCTATAATTCAGAGGTAGTATACGATAGGAGGAAAGACCTAGAAAAGGCTGGAAAGATGGTGTTAAAGAAAGGGTCAAGAGTTTAAGCAAATATTGGGGATGTTAGTGGGTTGTATATGAGCAGATCCAACGTGCTCCTTATGAGCAACCTGTATAAAGTATGAAACACTAATTCTGCGGAATTTTCACTGCGATTAAAAGTTGATTTAGCAATTACCCATATGCTGGATTCACTGGAGCCACACGTGTTAAGGGGAAAGTGCTTTACGATATATATACAGTATATACAAACATATAAATATATATATATATATATATATATATATATATATATATATATATATATATATAGTTTAAATTCACTCTAGCAAAATAAATCATAAAAAAAATTTATACAAATTAAAAAAAAAATGTTTTCGAAAACTTTGTTCCACCTAACTAAAACTAGTTCGGTAATTCAAATCAACAAAATATCAACGGCAGAGCTTATTTGTTCCCTACGAACTTGAGTATGTTTCCAAAATTTAAGATATTTAATCAGAATTACTTTGGATCTACAGTATGTATAGTTTATCATGGGAAAATAGAACATTAAGCCATCAAATTGAAATTATACGCCCAAGAAGGTCATTGTATTGGATTTAGATGATATTAGAAACTAGTTATACATCTTTCATAAAATAAACAGTTTTCTGACCAATTTCGCTTTACAGACTATATTTTAATGCAAATAGCATAAGCAAAATTTACATACTTACATGCATACATACAAACTAACGCACGCCCATCAAGTTTTGTCTCTCACACGTGTGATTTTCATACTTGAAAATATCAAGCCGTAATCACTTTTTAACAAAATTAATTCACCCATGGAAATCATTTACATCCAAAAATGAAATCAAATAGCCCTGTTCGGAATTTGAACCCATGCCTTTGAATTCAATACATTCGGCTATCGCTGAATGTATTGAGATCGAGAAGCATAGCTTCAAATACCTTCCCAGATATATAATTGCTCTTTGAGCAAAGGATATTCGTACGGCTCAGAGAAGTCAATAACAATTAATAACAACAATCAATAATAATAACAACAATCAATAATGATAACAACAATCATTAATAATAACAATAATTAATAATAACAACAATAATAATAATAATAATAATAATAATAATAATAAGTATTTTCAATACAACCAATATACAGCATATATATATATATATATATATATATATATATATATATATATATATATATATATATATATATATATATATATATATGGGCGTGTGTGTACATACATAATGCTTTTTAGGTATGTCACTTAGCATTTAATATTAATATGTATCGTATTATTAGCGTGTAAAAATCGAATACATCTCTGGACATTCCAGTTAGGTTTCAGGAAAAGACGATAATTATATTATTGTTTATCCATTTAATATCGTGTCAAAACGAGTTTCGAAAGAATTTCTTTTACGTGATTCTTTGTCAGGGCTACGTTGGTTGAACGATAGCATTATACCTAAATTTAAAGGTGATAACGGAGAAAAATTTAATACAAAAATATTTGGAAACTCAAATTGATTAACAAAAGTTAATAAATGGAAATTCTAAGATTCTTTGATGTGGGAAATTTCTAGATGTATTTTTGAAGTACATGAATGAATTTTCCCAAAGTTTCACGGAATCTCGCGACCAATCTCACCAGCTTTCCCCCTCTTCAACGAAGCTTCTGATCCCACTTTTGCACAAGCTTGACGTTTCTTTAGGCACCTTTCCGTTGTCCCACGCAACCTTAACTGTGAGGCTTACTATTCCCCCATAGAAAATCCATACTTGATTCCCTTTAAAACGGAGCTGTTCCATGCAAAAGTTGGGGTCTCGCTGCTCCAGCATTCTCTGTGCAATGAAATACTTTTTGTACTCCAAGTCTGTGCTTTTCATAATTGCAACTGGTGTTTATTTTTTCCAGGAGGTTTTCTTCAATTTTAGACGCCACTGATGCATAATACATTGATATATATATATATATATATATATATATATATATATATATATATATATACACACACACAAAATTAATTATATCCCTGTTGATGGTAGAGTGGTCTCAATGGCCAACTGTCACCTATACTTCGACTTAGAGGCAAAGGTTCGACTCCTTGTCTATGCAGAAGTACTTATCAAAAGAATTTCCCCTTAGGACTGTGATACCGAAGTACAGTGAATTCGATATCAAAAGATATTTGTGGCTTGATAATTGGATATACACGCATATACTTTCATCATTCTGAAAGAGATATTCCTTCATTCATAATCGTTAATATCGGCTAATTTTTTTAAATTTCTCCAAAATCGATTATTCAGTGAATTTCTTTAATATCAATTGTTCACTAAATGTATCTACCACTAAACAAAAATAAAAACAAGAACTGCAGTAGTTCTATAACAATGCAAATGGCAATCGCAGTAGTACACTCGACTTATTAAAGTTTCGTGGCTCATGAAATTCGATGTTGAGGTACATACAGAAGGGATAGTGTTTCCTACTTTCTCATTTCATGATGGGTCTTCGAGATGTAACATCTCTTGACCATATTGTCATATACAAATTAATGATAGTAACTACAACCAAAGCAGAAGAGAACACCGGAAAAAGACTGCTAAAAAGGAAATAAATAAATTGAATATTGAGCCATGAAAACTGGCAGTAGACGAAATTCAATATTCACGAAAGATATGGGAATAACATAATGTAAACTGGAAAGTTACCAAGCGCTGAAAGGATGGAAAGAAATTAAGCAATAAACAAAAGCTGAAAAAGAAGTCATACTGGTTTTCGCTCAAGATGAACACGCAGATTACTTTATCGGCTCATTCCCCTTCTATCTCTGCTCCAATGAGTTCTTGATATCCATCTTTCTAATTCACTTCTTTTCAATCCGGTCAACTCATTTCAAGATTAAAATTCACACTCCGTCGAAGGCAAATAACCGCCTTTACGAAAGAGAAAATCTTGTCAACTGAACGAACGAGTTAAATAATTTAAGAATAAGAAAATTATACACAATAAAATGCAGAAAACCAGATGTCTTTTCAGCTCTTTAAATATAATATATTCATCTTATTAATGGTTCTTGCTCTTTGAAAATAAAATTGCAAATAAAACTATAAACATAAGAGACAGTGGTAGCAAGTAATTGTTACCTCCTTACTGGGAGATCTATCCATAATATAAAGTTTTCCAAACAATATAAAGAAAATAATTGAAAATAGAAAAAATCAATCATTTTATTTGTACTTTTTAAAGCTAAACTTCGCAAAGTGAAAAGGAAAAGAACTTTGAAAAATTAAAAACTATTTTTATTTAATTTTAAATCAAAATGTTTCCTAATTTTTTTATTTATATAACTTTCCGAATCCTGAATGAACGGTCTTTCAACAGTAATAAACTATAACCATAGAAATACAACGTTAAAAAACATGAATAACTCATCCACGTTTGAATATTTTACTTGTGTTTTCCGAAGACCTTTTTTCTCCAATAATAATAAAAGGCAAAAAAATATAGCGGTTTATTTTCGAAAACAAAAAGAAAATAAATTATTCCTAATTTATTCTCCTCTATGAAAGTCATAAATCAGCAAAATAGTCAAGAGGTTTTGGCAACGAGACTCCAAACCTATAACCAGAAGCTTCGACCAGATCGCTTGAGCCGTAACCCTAAACCCCATCGGTCAAAAGGATTAGACCCCGTAGAAAAAAGGAGGCTTGAAATGTATATAAAAACACATTTCCTTAAAAAAGAAAAACACACTCAATAGATAAGAAATTAAAAAAAATATATTCCTTGGAAACAAGATGGAAGAAAGATATTGAAATATATGTAAACAAGACTGGAATAATTAGAATTTATATTTCATAGAAAAATCAGACAAAAAATAAGAAAAACTGCAGAAAACCATAAAATATTTTCACTAATAGGTCATAAATACATGAAATAAAACTGTAAAAATTTTATACATTCTTGCCCATTCATATACATATAATTGTCGTGGTCTTCGTGGTAACGTACCTGACTGGTGATCGCCAGACTGGGGTTCGAGTCCCGCTCAAGCTAGTTAGTTCCTTTGGTCGATGCAACCTCACCATCCTTGGGATCTGAGGATGGGGTGTTTGGGGGAGCCTACAGGCCTATCTACAGAGTCATCAGCAGCCATTGCCTGGCCCTCCATGGTCCTAGCTTGGGTGGAGAGGGGGCTTGGGTTCCGATCATAAGCATATATGGTCCATCTTTATTGCATTGTCCTGCTTGATAGAGCAATGTCACTGTCCCTTGCCTCTGCCATTCATGAGCAGCCTTTAAACCTTAAAGCCTTTAAAGAATGAAGAAACAGCTAAGTTTCCTTACTTTATTTTCTTTACTTTTACAAAAACCTTATTAAGGGAAGAGCAAAAATAATGTAATACAACCATCTCACACTAATGCTTCTGATCCAATCATTCAAAATATTTACGGAATGGCTTTTCGTCTACTGAAAGATAAATACACTGACGTCTATTCAAAAATCTATTTTATATTTCATTGACTTCTATTCACATCCACCGTACTAAAAAAGAAAAAAAATACTCAAACTTAAAAAGGAAATATGCTATTAAATTTATATATCGATAAATTCATATAGCTATGTTAATTTTTCATGCTTAGTTTGTCTTGAAAACTGGGTCTAAAGACATTGAACAAAATATGTATAACAGAAATATTAGACTTATCGAATTCATCTCTAATATTGGTTAAATTCCTAATTGTATACTGCCATTGAACTTGATGGTTTACTTAGAATTATTCATTCTAAGAATATACAAAGCAGAAGGCAGAAAACGTTCAGAAATTGACTGGTTGGGTTTTTTAAAAATGTTTAAAGGTTACTCATGAATGGCAGAAGCAAGGGACAGTAATATTGCCTTAGACACAGGACAATCCCCTAGAGATTGACTAGAGAAAAGCCATGCAATGGCTGCTGATGACAGCAGTTAGACGAATTGGCTCTCCCATACCACCTATCCTTAGGACACAAGGATGATGAGGTTGCAGACACCAAAAGAAACTATCGAGTTTAAGCGGGACTCGATCTCCCGTCCAGCAGGTCCCTAGGCAGAGATATTTCCAATATACTATTAAGGGAATTAAGGAACAGGCCTGATAAACATGAAAATAAAAAAAGGGAGGAGTAAGAAACTTGAGAAGCATTTAGAGAAAAGGGAGAAGTAGGGGGGAGAGGTGGAGGGAAGGAACGCTGAAGTAAACGCTTGACCTTAGCAACGAGATGAGACCTTTTTTTACCCAATCCGGGGCCACGTTTAGGGTCAGACCCTGCGCACCTAAGTGGAAGTAATGTAATATTCCAGTAAAGCAGGTTTCTACTCATCTGCTGCACACATCCACTGCCGTGGTTAAAGCAGCCGTTATATTGAAGGCTGCGACGATGGTCCGGGTTTCAAGAATCCCTAGGTAGCTACTTCATTTAGAACCAGAGAGAAAATTAAAGAAACCAGCTCGAGCTATCTCTCTCTCTCTCTCTCTCTCTCTCTCTCTCTCTCTCTCTCTCTCTCTCTCTCTCTCTCTCTCTCTCTCTCTCAATCTATTTACAATGGGCCTTGCTTGGACACGTGAAGGTCCTGCGAGATTTTAAGAAAGAATTAACGATAACTAAATAAATCGACAAATAAATCAAACAAACATTAAGTAAAATATTGCACTAAAATCTTGTACGTGTAGTTACAAGTCAGGTTACATAATTTACATATATCAGTAAAAGGGCGTGTAAGTCAACCATTCAAAGGTATATATATATATATATATATATATATATATATATATATATATATATATATATATATATATATATATATATACACACACACAGAGAGTGAGTTACGATGGCATTTACACTCTGATGTTTGATATGTGACCAGACAACCCGTTATGGTAAGTTAAGTTTGCGTTATCTAAGACAACATAACAAGTGCAGAGGACGTAACCAAAGATGTGCATAAAACGAGGTATTTCTCTCTCTCTCTCTCTCTCTCTCTCTCTCTCTCTCTCTCTCTCTCTCTCTCTCTCTCTCTCTCTCTCTCTCTCAGAAACACCTCCAGGCAGTTTTTAAAGTTGGCCAGCAATCTTTTTTCCTTATTTTCTTTTTTTTTCGTCGTAAAAGCTGTTTTACGGCATAATTTACCGATTGTAAAACATTGCTAAACGAGTAATAACAGGACATTTACAGGTATGGTGTAACAAATTGGCCTTGGCTAATTACGTGCTGGTGTTATGATTCATAAAGAGGGCTGAAAAGTTGAAGCTGCCCCATCCCAATAAATCCAAAAAGTCAACTTAAGAATATATATATATATATATATATATATATATATATATATATATACATATATACATACATATATACATATATATATATATACATATATAAATATATATATATATATATATATATATATACATATATAAATATATATATATATATATATATATATATATATATATATATATATATATATGTTTCAAATAAGCCATACATATTAATACATTAAAGTCTGGATTCTCTCAACTACCTCAGGATCATAGTACCAGGCGATATTACTCAAAGACTATAGTATCTGACCGGCCGGGTTTCGAGCCCTGGTCCAGGATACTTGTATGACACTGACCATACCACTCAGCCACAAGAACTTTAATGTATTAATATATATGGCTTATTTGAAATATGAAAAACAAGTTTAAATGTGCAAATTTATCATATAATATATATATATATATATATATATATATATATATATATATATATATATATATATATATATATAAATATATCAAATCTGAAGTAAATAAACTATCACAACATAATTGTAACTGATACATAATAATCACAAAACTCAGTAGTATTCGTGGTACATTTAGTTATAGACACGACAGGTTGACTACAAATCTGTTATCATTCAGCATAGCCACCAATATGGTTTTGACCGGAATTTTATCTTATTTTAAGGATATTTGGCAGACTGGATGGATTGAATTTAAGATAGGATTTATGACGTTAGGGCTGGGGAGGACATTTTTTCAGTTGCATCATGTGGTAAAAGAGGTAATTATTTATCGCGTTCGGACAGGGAAATGGGAAGAAAGGAAATGGGAACGGAGGTAAAGAGGCTGGCCAAAAAGTAATTGCACCTAGCAGATGGGACGCTGTAAAAGTCCTTGAGTAATGCCTGCATTACAATGAGTGAGGTGCACAGTTAGCATTTCCACGTTACGGAGAGAAACAAGATAGATGTTGGCAAATCGTCATAGATAAATTACTTTTGCAAGTAAAAACATTTTAACACTAACGAAACATATTTCGTAACTCAATATACGAAGATTCTTAAATAACTAAAGTTGACAGCGATATTTCTAACAAATATGTTTGGTGAAAAACTTATCCGGCACAAATAAGGAAGATTCTCTCCCAGTCGTCTTTCCACTAAATGTAAAAGCATTTAGATTAATGTTTAACTACTGTTTCTTTCTACTTCAGTGTATCTTTTGTGGCGTCTCTACACAGCGTAAACATTGACCTGGTAGCGGTTTAATGAACTGTTCAACTGATTTAATCAATTCAGTGAGACGGAAGAACTAAGAAAACAATGATGAAATCTCGCTAAACTTCCGTAGTCTTCTTTTCGAAAATCTAATGATATAAGCTATTAAAAAATTCATTAAAATCAAATGAGTTAGAAAGCAATAATGAAATCTCGCCTAACTTCTGTATTCTTTTTTTTTTCGTCTTATCATATATAAGCCAATTATAAAAAATCAAATGAGTTAAATAATAATAACATAATTAAAAAATAATTATTTTTAAATCTCGAAAAACAATGCAAAATGTTATCAACAAACGTTAATGAAACTCAACCATGGACATCAACTTACCAGTTCATAGTATACAGTATATATTATATCAATCAAAATATACATGTCATCCACGATAACTTCTATGATATTCACGATTTATTTCCACAGATCTTACCTGAAAATAGAAAGGAATAAAAATCATACGTGATGTACGTAAATAAATACACTTATGCAACTTGAGAATGTAACTATAAAATATAAAATTATAAGCTTTCATCGTTACATGCGGATGATTTAAATGTCAGCAATAACACCGTACAATGAAATCAAGACCGACACATCAAACCAGAATGAGAGATCAAGATCTCTGTCACTTTCACATTTTATCTATGATAATTATAATATTAGACTTACCAGTCTTAGAGGCTTCTGCGATGAACTGCTTTCCTTGTCATTATCATGTGGGAAATTCAATTATATAAAACTTTTTCAATACTTTTTTTTCTTTTTAAACCACTTAACGGATAATAATTGCTTCAAAATAATCAAAATAAAGTCCCTGCTATTTAGAACTACAGACACTTGAATAGTCTCAATTCAATCCGGATATAGGCAAATGTAACCTCTTTATAGTTCTATGTATATAACAATATTATGCCCTCTAATTTGAACTGAATTAACTATCGGGCAATATATATTACATTTTTATTTATTTGACCCTAATGTTATACACAATCATTATATTACCCATGCACACATAAATATATATATATATATATATATATATATATATATATATATATATATATATATATATATATATAAACACATGCGTGTGAAATTCGCCTTTGTTTGAGTAAGACGACGTCATACGCAAAAGAAATTGTATAAGAAATCACTGTACTCGAAGCTAAAAATCTCTCTCTCTCTCTCTCTCTCTCTCTCTCTCTCTCTCTCTCTCTCTCTCTCTCTCTCTCTCTCGTCCGAATGCATAAGAAAGACGAGGTTACTGGTGACTTTCCCTGTCAGTCAAAGAACCGGCCGCACGAAACGCCAGTTCATTTTGAAGTGTTTTACCTCTTTCCATGGGGGTATATTGGATATTCCCATATTAGGTAGCCGGTTCATTTACCGTCAGCAGTAGTAGGGGAGTACTTTTGCAACGAAATCACGATAAAGCTCGTGAAATCACAGCGCGCAAATTATTGGTATGCATAAAATCAGGCTTCACAGGGTCCATATCACGCTATAAGCTGTTGCAAGATGGCAACGAGGGTCGAAAAGGCACTAAAAGGGAAGGAGGTGCTAGATTCACATCATTCGATTAATTCGGCGGTAATTTTGTCTTGGAACTTCATACAACAATAACATTTAAGAAATTGTGTACTGCATACATATTAAAACATACAACAATAACATTTTGAAAATGTACAGTATACGTTTCACAACATACAATATTTTTTTTTTTAAATGCTGTACTGTATACATTTTAAAACATAGTAAAAAATAAATCATAAGGAAAGATACTCGGAAATAGAACCATAGGTACAAAACTGACATAAACATAAGAAAATGTTAGATCTTCGTAAAATAATAAAACAAAGTAGAAAAAAAAATCTTGAGGAACTTACTCAAATGGAACCATAGAAACAAAACAGACATAACTAGAAAAAAACTCTGAGAAGGCAGACCTCTGCCAAAGCAGCATACATCTTGCAACCAGCTTACCTTTCCCTGAATTAATTCAGAAGGTAGGCGTATTTGAAGTTTGTGTGACGACCATATGCGAACTTGGAGTTAAGGTTAGGGTTAATTCGGTCGACCGTTTGTCGACCTTGACCTTGGATCTAAGACTTTCAAAATTGAATCACTTCCACATCTCAACATAACAATCAATACATGAAAGTTTCACTACTCTATGAGTAAAATTGTGGCCAGGAAGTTGTTCAAAAACACACAGACGAACAGGGACGAAAACATAACCTCCTCCCAACTTCAATGGCGATGAACATCAATAGAGAAACTCATTAAGTTCTTGAAGAACTTACAATCCCCTCTTGCGAATCTTTGAAGAAGCCTTCCTCCTCCACGAATACAGGGGATTAACACCGATAAAAAGAAGGAACGAAAAGTATTAAGTATGATATCCAATGAAGATTAATCGTGCATGAATAAGAAGCAAAATACCATCATGAGGGGAAAGAGTTCTTGCATCCTTCTCATCATGGCCAAGGGTCATTACGGGTCATAACATCATCATCGTTGCCATCATTAACCACAGAGTGACCTATCTCGGCGTGACTCCCTTATATCTTTTTTTTTTTCTTTTCTTTTCTTTTTGCATTCTTATTCAATGCCCAGTTCGAGAAGGAAGCTATCTTGAGAAATGTAACACCTCATAAAAATAAAAATTGTAAAACTATAAGCTATGGTTAAGAAACTAAAGAAAACAATTGATAATGCTTAAAAAAAGTAGCAATTCCATCAAGATTCAAATAATATAGAATACACAAAATGTTACACATATACATACACACACTCATATACTATTTATATAAATACACATATGTACACACACACACACACATACACACACACATATATATATATATTATATATATACTGTATATATATGTATATATATTTTCTATTTATTTATTTACATAATATATATATATATATATGTGTATATATTATATATATAGTGTATATATATCATTTATATATAAATATATATATATATATATATATATATATATATATATATATATAATACTGTGTATATATATATGTGTGTATATATATTATTCATATATGAATATATATGTGTATATATATATATATATATATATATATATATATATTTATACATATATTCTGTTACATAAATATTGTTCGGTCTCTGATAACCTAGTCCTAGCCAGTGAAGTAGTCTTCCACTGTGGTGCATGGAGCCACGGTGATTATCTGCAGAAACCTGGAAAAAACACCTTCTATTGTCAACTTTTCTGAAGTAAAAGACTTGAGATGGTATAAATAAATAAATAAATAAATATATATATATATATATATATATATATATATATACTGTATATATATATATATATATATATATATATATATATATACTTTCTGGTCATGCTATTTTCATTATAAAATTAATATATGATGTATTAGTGATAGCACCAAATGTTAAATGTTGCATTTGCAATTTTCTTGTTTTCCTGAAGCCTAGCTGGAACTTTGTTTGTCAGGAAAGATGCTGTCTTCCATTTTTAATGACCACAAATATATCAATTATGTGTATATATACACATTAACATGGATAAATAAATAGATGAATAGACGGACAGTAGATATGAGCATGAGGTGGAAATCAATCAAACTATCAAGGATGCCGCTTGAAAATGGAGGAGATAATATCAAAACTGTTGAGATGAACTGTTTGCAATGCATACGTGCGTTTGAACATTTGGTAAAGTAAGAAATTCGGAGAGATGAAATAGTAAAATTGTGTGCACCAATGAAATAATGGATCAGAGCACTTTCAAGAGGTTCGGGTACGAAGTACGTATAAATTACAGATTCGGGAAAACAATGTATAACTAAGAAGTACTTCGAAGTAGGATGGGAAGAATTATCTATAGTAATGTATTAATAAAATGGATGAACGCCGTAAATAAAAGGAAGAACCTTGGTGGCCACGAAGTGTTAGAGTGCACTGTTCATGATCCTTGTAAGCTTACAGGTGCACGAAGTTATTACTGCACAGGGGGCTCCACCTTGCATCAATCGACTTATTGGGTAAATGTGGCTGTGAAAATTATGTCGTTTTTCATCTGAGCAATTTCCCTTACGAGGAAACACCATGTTGATATATATATATATATATATATATATATATATATATATATATATATATATATACACATATACATATATATATACATTTTATATATATACATATACATATATATATACATTTTATATATATATATATACATATATAAATATATATACATATATATGCACATATATATATATACATATAAATATATATATATATATATATATATATATATATATATATATATATATATATATATATATATATAGTTATATATATATACATATATATATATATATATATATACATATACATATATATACATATATATATATATACATTATATATACATATATATATACATATAAATACATACATTATATATATATATATATATTATATATATATATCAACATGGTGATTCCCCGTAAGGGAAATTGCTCAGATGAAAAACGACATAAATTTCAAGATGTGCTAATCTCTCACCTCTCCAACTATCTCTAATACTCTATGGAGGAGTGTTCCATTGATCAGCCCTCCTTTCCTAGGTCCGTAAACGGCTCTTGGCATACAGCTCAACAGAATGGCCAAATGAAATTGGGTATCAATGTTCAGGTTCATATAAAAGGTACGGGGCAAGAAATGACATCCATAAATGGAAGGAAAAAGAGACATACGTAGAGGTGTGTCTGTCTGAGGGTATACCCAACGCCCTTTTCTCTGTGATGGGAATGGCAAGAGAAAGGTAACTCTCCCAGTTTCTAAAGTAAGTATTTGGGGATGAGGCTGATAACTAAAAATCCTTGACTCATTGACAGCTAAGCGGGGTGAACTGGCAATCGATAAGCTAGGAGCAATTGTATTTGTCCCAAGGAATTCTTAAATTTCTTCTTTCCTTCACTTGCATATTTGTTTTTTGATACTCTAACATGTGAAAAAATATCAAAAATTATCATAGGAGATGATATTTAGAAAGGAGTTCATATGTAGCGAAGAAATACACCATCTTTCGTTCAGGTGACGTAATGAAAATTGCCTTGTTAGCGAGTGAGAAGTAAGAATTAATGCTAGGTTTAGCTACAGGATATTTTTAACATCCTAATATTCTTAATCTCTTGGATACATTTTCAATATGTAAAACAAGTCTAACCCAAGGAATATATAATAAAAAATCTTCAGAACTATCATAATCTTGATGTTCCATACAAGAAAATCGACCTTTTATAAACTACTACCCAGCCAACAAGACGGCAAAAACATAAAGTTTATTTTGGCTAATGCAACTTACTATATAACTGCCTAAAGCAGATACCGAACTGAAGCAGAAATGCAATCCACCTTTGCCAAGGTGACACATTAGAGAGTTTTGCCTAAGGCTGAAAATGAAGTAGACTACTTACTTGTCATTACTTTGTATAGAGATCCTTTCTCTCCACCGTCAAGTGGTTTTGTGGTCTCGTTTCTTGGTGCATTTTCAGCCGCAGCTTCAAATAACTGAAGGAGAATGTCCCTCTGTTTTCTAGCGACCTCTTAACAATCACCAGGCACTACATCTATCATAAACTCTATTGATCCACAGTTCGACTTCCCTTTACTCTAGTAAACTTCTACCTTGTAAGAAGAAAGTCTACAGTAAAGAAATAATTTCCTTCCCTTACCCTTCAATTTTCCTTGTCTTGAAATGTATAAGTACATTGGATTCCCGTTCAATTGGTCTATCCCTACTAATGAAATTATGTTGAAATTTAACTAGAATTAAAAATATCAAATTTTTGCTCCTTTCCTACAAAATGAAAATGAAAAATGGCAAATAGAAGTAAAACTTACAATGTTTTAATGCGAAGCCTTTTTCTCTATTCAAAAATATAACAATTATTTCAAATTCTTAAATATTCCATTAAAATACAGCACGATAATGTTTGAACGAAATCTTGCGAAGAAATAACGCTGAAAATTATGTACATTCTTTTACTTGGTTACGAAAGTTCGCCGTCAATCCTATCGCACTGAGCTATAAAGCTTTAAAATCGTCAAGTTTTAAAGTAAAATATACGTCAAGAGAAGAACCGATGACTCAAAGGACAGGTGTTTAATACTCGATTTCAAAGAACTCAATCTTTTTACCTGAAGAATTACACTGACGTTCCAAATTTGATTTTTTTTTTTTTCACTCTTCATGTTATCACAGAAAATTCCTGTTTAAATGAGCTTGCGCGTACCCACAGGAATAGGGTATTACTAATATAGGAATTGTTATTAATAAAACATTATTCAATACGGCCTTATATTTTTTTTACTATAGATGAGAAAACCATAGTGATAATTTAGATCAGCTACTTATGATTTATCTAAAACAGAAACACATTTACAAACTTAGTAATGTTAATTTCGATATTAATAACAGAAAGACCCAAATTCGATGAAGATGCTTATCAGTAAGCTATGACATGAGCTTCGGTTCTACTAGTTTCATTTTTGAAAACCTTCATCCTGAAGCACTCAATAAAAATGGGAAACTTTCCAACAGCTTACTTTTTGAAATCTAATTTTCAATTAGACATGAACAAAACTACAAAGCAGCTGAAATGGTGTATGACAACCTGTTGGTCGTCCCTGCTGAATTTTTCTCCGTCTGCAATCTCCTCCGACAATCTCCAGCGCCTACGTCACATTACGTCACATTGTGGGGAAATTTACTCCCTGCCGCCAGACTTACAAGTCCCAGCGATGTAACAATTACCGAAAGATTTAAACATCACAACACATGTCTTCGTGTGCATCGACACTTACTAGCCACCGCTGACACCCCTTTACACGGGCCCTTTCCTTGTTATCCGTCGCAAACCGAAGGCTTTCTTAATTAACATTCGTGGCAAAGAAAACTGAATCTCCATTGATCGCCTAAAACCTGCCCTATTTCACTTGTATGTCTGTTTTAAGGGGGGAGCCATGAAACGCACGTGTATTTCAAACACGCTCATACACTAAAGTAATTGGTCGGTCTCTTTCTCTCCTATCCGGAGATTAACTTTCCTTTCATGGATTGGAAAGAACGGATAGAAGAAAGTGGTTGTATATATACATATAAAAAAGAGAGTAATAGTAGCGCAGATGATAAGAGGCAATTTGAAAAGCTTCAAGATATGCTATGAGAACATAATATGCAACAAATAAACCACATTCCAACAAGAAAGGAAAATGTCCTAGATCTAGTATTTGTGAATGAGGTGAATTATGTTAAAGAAATAATAGTGTATAACACGGGAAATTCAGATCACAATGTCATAGAATTAATGGTCCATTCCAAAGTAAGTGATCGCAGAATTAATCAAAGCACAAAACGTTAAGAATATAAAATGGTCAAAAATAAATGAAGAACTGAACAAAGAATGGAAAAATGTATTCGTAAGTGATAATATACAGGTAAATACGGACACACTGTACAAAATACTGGAGAAAATTATTGAAAAATATGTACCGAAAAAAAAAAACAATAAACAAAAGACATGCATAACAAGAGACAAAAGGATCTTATTTCTGAAAATTAAAAAGTGGAAGAAAAATCTTGCAAAAGAAAAAAATATGTGAAAAATGATGGAAATAAAAAGTAAGATAGAAAATGCAGAACAAAAGATTAAACAATCGAAATAAAATTAAAAAAGAGACTTAGAAGAAAGGACACTTCAAAATATCCTAAAAAACACCGAAATACTTTACTCCTATGCAAAAAAGATGAATAAAGGGAGATTAGAAATAGGCCCTCTAAGAATTGAAGGACGGTTAACGAATGAAAAAAAGGAAATATGCAACATATTAGCAGAAAAATATAAGAGTGTGTTCATGCCAAGAATTGCGAATGAGAATAATGAAACAGAAATGAGAGAAGAAAATGTTGAATATCTAACGGATATAGATATTAATGAAGCAGATATTGTCAAGGCTATAAGCGAAATTAAAAATGGATCGGCAGCCGGACCAGATGGAGTTCCAGCGATTTCGTTAAAAAAACACACACACACTATCGCGAAGCCGCTTGCAATACTGCTAAGACAAAGTGTAGATATGAGCAAGATATATGTTAAACATAAATTAGCTTATATAACCCATATTTTCAAAAGTGGATAAAGACTAGAGGCAAGCAATTATACCCCTGTTAGTCTAACATCACATATTTATGAGAGGGTAATAAAAAAGAAAATGATGAATCATTCGGTTAAAAATAATTTGTTTAGGTCAACACAGTTTTGTGCCCGGAAAAAGTACACAAACCCAACTGATAGTACACTATGAAAACATATGCAAAAATATGATATATGAAAAAGACACAGATGTGATCTATCTAGATTTTGCAAAAGCCTTTGACAAGGTAGACCATAATATATTAGAGAAAAAAATGAGAAAGCATCATATTGTGGGAAAGATAGGAAAATGGGTAAAAGAATTCCTGCACAACAGAAAACAGATAGTGGTTGCAAATGACGAGAAATCAGATGAAGCACAGGTAATATCTGGCGTGCCACAAGGTACGGTATCAGCTGCACTGCTGTTTGTTATTATGATCTCAAACATAGACTGTGATGTTAAAAACTCTGTAGTGAGAAGTTTCGCTGATGACACAAGAATAAGTAGAGAAATTACTTGTGATGAAGATGGGAACTCGCTACAAAGAGATCTAAACAAAATAAATTAATGGGCGGAGATAAATAGAATGGTATTTAACTCCGATAAAATCGAATCAATAAATTATGGAAACAGAGAAGGAATGGTATATGCATACAAGGGACCTAATAACGAGACAATCACAAACAAGGAAGCAATTAAAGACCTTGTTGTAATGTTAAATAGGAATATGTTATGCAACGACCAAATAGCAACACTGTTGGCTAAATGTAAAGCAAAAATGGGAATGTTATTCAGACACTTTAAAACAAGAAAAGCTGAACACATGATTATGCTTTACAAAACTTATGCACGTAGTACACCCGAGTACTGCAATGTGATATGGTACCCACACTACCAAAAGGATATTGCACAAATAGAGAGTGTACAAAGGTCCTATACTGCTAGAATAGAAGAAGTTAAGGACCTTGACTACTGGGAAAGACTGCAATTTTTAAAAGTATACAATCTAGAAAGGAGAAAAGAACGCTACATGATAATACAAGCAAGGAAGCAAATAGAAGGAATTACTGAAAACATCATGGAGCTAAAAATATCAGAAAGAGCAAGCCGAGGTAGATTAATAGTGCCAAAAAATATACCAGGAAAACTAAGGAAGGCACACAGGACATTAATCCACTACACACCAGCATCGATAATGCAGCAACTATTTAATGCGCTGCCAGCTCATCTAAGAAACATATCAGAAGTGAGCGTAGATGTGTTTAAGAATAAGCTCGATAAATACCTAAGATGAATCCCAGACCATCCAAGACTGGAAAATGCAAAATACACAGGAAGATGCATTAGCAACTCTCTGGTGGATATACGAGGTGCTTCACACTGAGGGACCTGGGGGAACCCAAACATAAAATAAGGCAAATAAGGCATAAGGCTAAGGCTCTCCAACACTAATATAAAACCCTGTTTAAACTGACCATTGCTTTTGTCAAATTGTTAAAGCTTTAATGTCTTTGTTATCCTCAACCGTTTGTATAGAAGCTTGTTATGTCGTTTGAATAACCCCGTCATGTCCAGCCCTTCTTTCTGTTAAGACCCTCATCAGCCTGCCACAGGACATATAGTAGCAATTGCTATGGAAGTGATAATCTCTACTTGGCCTATAATAGGTTTGGACGAAAAGAATACTAATTGATAATTGGTTCTAAATAAGGTGTAGCAATTATAGCAAACTTTTACGTATTCCATTCGCAAAGGATGTCAAAGAAACAATCATTCCCTTCGAAATAAATTAGTACTAATGTTGACTGTGAGCAATCTATATGAGCGCATAACTGTAACTTATTAGGAGGGCCATATTAAATTTCCTTTTAACTACCAGATAATGTCTCCTTTCACTCCTATGTTACTAAATCGTGACTTCACCCCTATGTTTTACTAAATCGCGATTAGACGATGTAGAACATCTCTGAATATTGAACCTGGCACAGAATGACTAACATGTAAAAGATAATGGGACCTATAGTTCTTTCATCGTAGAAGTAAATCCTGGCAACATGAATAAATGAACAACATATTTCAGGCTGAAAGACCTCTAATTATAATTGCTTCAAAAGTTCATTACAGCATAAAAATTGTTATTTACCAGTGTATATGTGTTTCATGGACCGGGGAAGTCATTCTTCCTCAAGGTTCATGATCGAACTGCAAGTAGGAAGGGTTTCTGCCAGCGGCAACCATCACAACATCGTTAATCATTTGATTTAGAGTCACTTAGCAAGTAATACGGCACTGCACAAGCACACAAGAGAGATTCCACGGTGTTACGTCGTATTTAAAATTTAGGTAAAATGGATTGAGAAGGAACAGAGAAAAGCATAGTCAATATAGAGGATAAATTCAGTGTTGAAAATTGAACATGACATAGAAGGCTGATATTCCCCTACACCTGCCCACGAAAAAGGGGTGCTAATAGACCGTGGGCCCACCATAGGACCCCCCTCCCCCCCCCCCTAGGGATTTTTGTAGACCCAGTTTTCTCTATTCTTTAGAGACCATAGAATCAGAATCTGCTTGTTTGCACTTTAGCTGTTGGTGATTTTGGCCGTAATGGCAGCCATTTTGAATTTGACTTTGTTCGCATATGGAAAAAATATTAGCAATGACTTTTTTCTCTTTATGTCTTTGTAATATATGTTTTTATAGGTTTTCTGGGACGAGGGATTCATTTTTGATAGTTGTAAAGTATTATCATCAGTATTTCTCAAGCTTTTGGTAATATTGAAATTGACGATCACACGGAAAAAGGTGATAAGCACATAGTATATACGAGGTACAGCAAATATGATATGATATGTAAACATGTTTTCTTGATTTTTTCTATGGAATGTTTATGACACGCCATGCAAGAGCTGAGTATGTTGAAGCTACAAAGCAGATGGATGAAATGTTTCATCTTCCCACAATGATCTCAAAAAGTCTGAAATTATCCACAGTGAGGAACGAGTAAGGAAAGCCATGGATGCATTTCAAAATTTCATAGATCCTTTTAGTGTAGAAGACAAACACTTATTGTATTGTCTTTCCTCGGGTTTACCTGCTCCAAAAGATGTTGAATCAGATCTGTTAAAAGCTGAGAAATATGGTAAAAATTCCTTTGATGACTTCATTCAGGAGAGGCTGATTAATAAAACCAAGAGCTTTAATGATCGAATTAAAAAGCAGAATCTTAAAACATTTGCCTCTATTGCTAAATCAGTAAAAATTACATCAACAACAACAAAACAAGTAAAACAAATGAAAGCAGAAAGAAATGTACTAGGACAAGTCGCAGTATTAGCCACAAAATACAACTTAAACATGGAAAAAGTTTTGAGTCATCCACTTGGACCAGTACCTTGGTCATTAGCAACTGCTGATGGCGCACTTGTGAAAACCAACAAAGCAAAACTCCTTCATGCTCTAGAAACAGAACAAACCCTTGCAAGAAGACCAGAAATAGATTGCATGAACTGCATCATTGATGGGAATGCAATATTACAAGCGCAAGTAGCATTACCAACATCATTTGGTGAACTAGCTGAAAAAGTATTTGATCAACTCCCTAAAGTCAGTCGGGTTGATTTTGTCACAGACACATACCTGACTCATTCTATTAAAAATCCAGAAAGGAAGCGAAGAGGAGCATCAGCTACATTCTTGCTTAAAGGTAGCTTAACAAATATTCCCAGAAATTGGAAGAGTTTTTTAACCGATACAAAGAACAAAGAGCAATTGATCCAGTTCTTACTGGGAGAGTGGAAACAAGATAAATATGCAAATAAGCTTAAAAACAGAGTTATTTATTTTGTGAATGGTCGTAACTGCACAGCTATCACAAGTACTGATGGACTGCACACAGAAACATATGAGGTTGAGGCCCTGCAGTCATCCCAAGAGGAAGCTGATAGTAGAATTATTTTACATCTTCGTCATATGGCTTCTCAAGTATCTGAAGATTTCACCATTGTTATAAGATCACCAGATACAGATGTTTTCATCTTGTTGCTGAAATTTGCTCAAGTCTTAAAACAAACCATTTTGTTCGATACAGGAGTAGGAGACAAAAGACGCCTCATAGATGTACATAAAGTTGTAGATAAAACTGGTCAGGAGTTATGTGAAGTCTTGCCTTCCCTTCATGCTTATTCTGGTTGTGATAGTGTGAGTGCATTTGTTCGGAAGGGTAAATTATTACCATGGAAATTACTACAGAAGAGCCCAGAGTTTATTTCCACTTTCAAAAATCTTGGATCTAGTTCTGCTGTGGATGAAAATACGTATATCCAGCTAGAAAAATTTACTTGTCTACTCTACAATCAGTCATCAACTCAAGTCATCTATTGACAAAGTACGTTACAATCTTTTTCTTCAAAGATACGTCCCCAAATCAGCCATAATTTCAGATTGTGATGGGATAGGTATGAGTTTGCTGCCTCCATGCCGTATGTCACTCAGAGAACATATAAAGAGGGCAAACTATCAAGCACTCATATGGAACAGAGCAGATCAAGCTGAGCCAGATATACCTTCGCCAGACGGACATGGGTGGTGTCTCAGTGAAGGAAACTTAGAATTTGTATGCTGTAGTGGATCACCGATGCCACAAGAATTGATTGATATTCTAGATGAGCACGTAGAGGAGGAGGAGGAGTTTGAGGAGTCTTATGAAGATGAGCCAGAAGAAATTAACAATATCACAGACTTAATGTATGAGTATGATGATTAAAGATGCAATATTTATCATGAATCCATTCTCGTTATCTATTATGATTACAAATTACTCGGTAATATAGGAAAATATTCTGTACATATCTATTTAGCTATATCGATTAGTTCTATTCTTATAAAGGGTACTTTATCTAGTCCAATGTGCCAAAGGTATATTTGATTGCTATTTCAAGAAATTTTTCCATAGCAGTTGCACTTCACTTTATACATTTGCTTTATGAAGAATTATTTTTATGAATGCCATAGTCAGAAACATATTGAATTTTTTTAAGGTTATGTAATAACCTTGTTCTCATGTTTTCCTGTTATATGAGGTGCTGTACATTAATGCAAAGCAAACAACAAAATATTTATTTCCCTGTGCAATGAACTCATTACTCAGTTTCAGGTGAGAGTGTACATTTAAGCTCTAAAAGCCAATTTTTTTTAGTGGAATTTCTTATCAGATATAGTTATTTTTCTATTTCTTTCATAATCTATTTTTTTGCTGCCAAATACTCTGTGTTTTTGTTCTTAAGGCTTAATATTATATTACCAAAATGATTACTTTAATTCATTGTACCTGTACCAAAAACTTTCATTTATAATGAAAATAAATCACAATTTCTTCATCTATGTTTGTCTGTTATGTGAGAATGCTGCACATTACATCTATTCACAAATTATAATATTACTTTTCTTGTGCCATTAATTCATCAGTCTTTTCAGGCTAGAGTATGCATTTAAGTTCTAAAAGAAATTTTTTTCTTTAATCAAATGTCTTATTAATTATGGTTGTTTGTGTATGCATTTCAATCATAGTTATTCTCTTATTACCAAATGTTCCTTTTTTTAAGCACTAATATCAACAAAAGGAGTACTTTATTTTTTTTCTTTTGTGTTTGTACCACAAAATATCTTTTGTAATAGAAAAATCATAATTTTTTCTTGTAGTTTATCTTAATGTCCTTAATTATTTTGGGCCAAAATCCTCTGACTTAATCTATTATGTCGGCTTAAGGAGATTAAACTGAACCAAAGTGTCTTCATTTTTAAGAGACCAATGTATAACGATCTATATGTTAGATATATAAATACTTATCGTAAATTTTATAATATATAAGAACTGTATTAGTAATAAACTAACCCAATGAACCCAATATACCTTAAAGAAGAATATGCATATATCAATTAGGTTAATATTTCCCTATTCTTTGGCCACTATTTTTTTTAAATTTTGGTTTGTAGCAACCAAAATCTCCAAAAGCTAGTCTGCAGATAATCGTACTCTGAATCTATTGCCTCCAAGAAGATGAAAAAGTAATGTCTAAAAATATATCTTGGAGCTGGGAGGGGTCGGCAACTAGCCTATGGTTCACAAGAGAGGACGGGTTGTATCCGAGCAGTATACCGCATTCTAAGCGGCAAAGATATTTTTTCTCACGCTATCATATGCTTTAATATATTTCTGAATATGACATATTTTATATGAAATTACATCTAAACAACCTGCTCTTTATGGATATTTTGATGCTGTCAATCCATCTTTTCACTGAAATAAATTATAGCAAACTATAGTGATATACATTTTCTTGGTAGCTAAAAATTGAATTTTGAACGTAAATTAAGCCAGAATTCTTTATTATTTCGATAAAACAAACTATTTCATTCGATTCTGCATACTTTTAAACCCCTAATTCCATACCACTTTTATAAGTATTGGTTTATTTCTCTGCGTCATATATAAAACTAACATTATTTTATATTACATTTGTTTCCCAAAATATTTCTCGAATTTTGGCTTTATCAGCCAAAATCACCAGCATCCAGAATGCAAACAATCAGAATATGAATCTATAGACTCTAAGGAATAAAAATAACATTGTCTGCAAAAATCCCTAGGGGGGGGATGATTTCACCTGCTGGCCCATGGCCTATAATGACAAGCATTATACACGAGAATGAAAGCAAGTAACATAGCAACTACTTTACATTTGGCCACAGGGCTCAGAACGAAATAGCGGCGACTAAAGTATTACTATAAATAACGTATTTGAATTTTTACTAAGAAACCAAAAACTCAATAACTTGCCTGACAACCTTTCGCATAGAAGGTAGTGCATCGACAAAACAAAGTAAAGAAAAGAGAATAAGCATAAAGGTCCACTCCAGTAAAAAGTAAGATAAATAAAATAAGTTACAGTACAGTAGTAACCTAGCTCAAGCTGTCTATGAACAAGAAAATACTTATAAGAGCAGATTAATGAAACCTTTGGCAATGGCCTTTCTGATATCTCTCAAAGATGCAGAAGTTCTGCAAGACGCGATACAAGTTTTAGGTATAGGAACAATCGAGATGTTTCTTATTAAAAACGTACCTATTGAAGGCAAGTCAAAATTCTATAAAGAAACGCATTTCCCCAAGTATGTCAAAAATAGAATACAAAAGCTTTGTAAACAAATATCTATATATATACAAATGTAGGTCTGAGGCGGGTTTAACAGATGTGTCACGAAGTGTGATAAAACAACAAATCACTGTTAACTTCCACTTCTTACAGGGTTTCAAGAGAAAATGACCAATAACAATAACCTTTTTTTAGAATAGAAAGAGTTGAATTTACGAGACAAAATGTAAAAAAAAAATTTCACGAGGAAGTAAATTTTTTTCGTATAGCAGAATTCGGGTATTTCTAATAAAAGGCAATTAGGAAGGCTCTTAAGAATAGTCAATAACATAAGGTTCACACTATTATTATTATTATTATTATTATTATTATTATTATTATTATTATTATTATTATTATTATCATTATTATTATTATTAATAGCTAAGCTACAACCCTAGTTAGAATAGCAAGATGCTATAAGTCCGAAGACTCCAGCAAGGAAAAATAGTCCTGTGAGGAAAGACAATAAGGAAACAAATATACATAAAGAGTAACGAATGATAAATATAAAACATCTTAAGATAGGTAACAACGTTAAATAGATCTATCATATACAAACTATGAATAGAGACTTATGTCAGCCTGCTCAACATAAAAACATTCGCTGCAAGTTTGAATTTCTGAAGTTCCACCGAGTTAATTCAATAGGTAGTAAGTTGGCCAGGGCAACAGCTACCCGTTGAGATACTACCGCTAGAGTGTTATGGGGTCGTTTGACTGGCCAGATGGTACTACACTGGATCCTTCTCTCTGGTTAAGGTTCATTTTCCCTTTGCATACACACATCCACACTGAATAGTCTGGCCTATTCTTCACATATTCTCCCCTGTCCTCATACACCTGACAACACAGATTACCAAACAATTCTTCTTCACTCAAGGGGTTACTGCACTAATTGTTCAGTGACCACTTTCCTCTTGGTAAAGGTAGAAGAGACTCTTTAACTATGGTAAGCAGCTCTTCTAGGAAAAGGACACTCCATAATCAAACTATTGTTCTCTAGTCTTGGGTAGTGCCATAGCCTCTGTACCATGGTTTACCTCTGTCTTGGATTAGAGTTAATGGCCCTAACACGAATAAATTTAAGTAGATGTATAATTTGTGCCATGGAAACCTTCCACCTCCAGGAGAGCGTCCCACCCGAGTCATGGCCCCCGGGGCAACTCCAGGGAAACCCCAGAGAAGGACCTGCCTGCCAATGAGGAAGACGGGGATAGGAGTGAAGAGATTCAAAAGGAATACATACCGGGCAGCTGAGGCCTTGAAGACTACACAGAAACTGTACACTTTACTAGAAATTTCTTTTGAAGAAAAAAGATAGGAAAGTATTATGTAAATTCAAGTGAAATAAAGCATTGATTTTATTTGTATTAATGATTTCTGGGAACAAATATTACTTTTGATTTTAATAATACCATTATTTTCGAAATGTAGGAGCACTAAAATAATTTCATTACGAGGGCTAAACTTGGGAGATATTCTACACTCAGGCATAGAACGAAGTTCTAACTTCCGTTCCTTTCAAATGCCGATGACTAAGGATCTGATCGCTCCGATTGGAAACCTCTTTTAGATCTACACTGAGTGGCTTCTGTTAATGCAGTGGCAAATAATTGGTTGTT
>NC_090726.1:155823251-155835751 GCF_036898095.1 Palaemon carinicauda
CGTCTTCGGAACACCATCAACTACAGTTGCTGCCGAAGTAACCGATCGTTCGTTTTATATCGCCCGACCTATAGAAAGACACGGGATCTTCCGTTGGCAGCTGAGCTTTGAAGATCATAATGTATGCGCCTTGAAGGATCCTTTGCTTGGGCTTTTGCGACGATGTCTTATTAAAGGAGACTCTTGGAAAAAGTACGAGGCTTTGTATCGGTGCAAAAACGGATTGTGGGGAATGAGGATGGAGGCAGAATGGTTCAACTGAACGGTGAGTGACGTGTAGTTCTTCAACAGGATTGTCCCAAAATTCGCCATTGAAGTAAGGACATATCCAGACGACATTGGTAAATATATCATGTTGCTCGTCATTTACTTTGTATGTGTATGCAGAGAAATCGATAGTATTCATCTCTTTACTCATTGCCCAGATAGGTAAAGAATAAATGCCTTCGATTTCCCTGAGGAGTCTGACGAAGTGAGGACTCGCGGCACTGAAATCTCTTTTGAAATCTAGAAGGACGCTGACGAACTAAGGAAAAGAGACAATGAAATCTCGAAAGAAACAGATAATCTAATGAAAGGAGACCTGAAAACTAGAAGACAGGAGAGAACAGCGAAGAGGAGCCTCTAATGCCAGAGGTAAGACACCTAAAAATAGAGAGCCTCTAATGCCAAAAGTAAGGCACCTCAAAATATAGATCGAAGACCCTCTAATGCTAAAAGTATGGAACCTAGAAATATATGTCAAAGAACTTCTAATGCTAGAAGTATGGAACCTATAAATATATGTCAAAGAACTTCTAATGCTAGAAGTGTGGGAGCTAAAGAGAGATGTCAAAGAACTTCTAATGTTAGAGGTGTGGGAGCTATAGAGAGGTCAAAGAACTTCTAATGCTTGAGGTGTGGGAGCTAAAAATAGGTCAAAGAACTTCTAATGCTAGAGGTGTGGGAGCTAAAAAGGGGTCAAAGAACTTCTAATGCTAGAGGTGTGGGAGCTAAAAAGAGGTCAAAGAACCTCTAATGCTAGAGGTGTGGGAGCTAAAAAGAGGTCAAAGAACTTCTAATGCTAGATGTGTGGGATCTAAAAAGAAGTCAAAGAACTTCTAATGCTAGAGGTGTGGGAGCTAAAAAGAGGTCAAAGAACCTCTAATGCTAGAGGTGTGGGAGCTAAAAAGAGGTCAAAGAACTTCTAATGCAAGGGGTGTGGGAGCTAAAAAGAGGTCAAAGAACTTCTAATGCTAGAGGTGTGGGAGCTAAAAAGAAGTCAAAGAACTTCTAATGCTAGAGGTGTGGGAGCTAAAAAGAAGTCAAAGAACTTCTAATGCTAGAGGTGTGGGAGCTGAAAAGAGGTCAAAGAACCTCTAATGCTAGAGGTGTGGGAGCTAAAAAGAGGTCAAAGAACCTCTAATGCTAGAGGTGTGGGAGCTAAAAAGAGGTCAAAGAACTTCTAATGCAAGGGGTGTGGGAGCTAAAAAGAGGTCAAAGAACTTCTAATGCAAGAGGTGTGGGAGCTAAAAAGAGGTCAAAGAACTTCTAATGCAAGGGGTGTGGGCGCTAAAAAGAGGTCAAAGAACTTCTAATGCAAGGGGTTTGGGGGCTAAAAAGAGGTCAAAGAACTTCTAATGCAAGGGGTGTGGGAGCTAAAAAGAGGTCAAAGAACTTCTAATGCAAGGGGTGGGGAAGCTAAAAAGAAGTCAAAGAACTTCTAATGCAAGGGGTGTGGGAGCTAAAAAGAGGGCAAAGATCTTCTAATGCAAGGGGTGTGGGAGCTAAAAGGTCAAAGAACTTCTAATGCAAGGGGTGGGGGAGCTAAAAAGAGGTCAAAGAACTTCTAATGCAAGGGGTGGGGGAGCTAAAAAAAAAAGTCAAAGAACTTCAAATGCAAGGGGTGTGGGAGCTAAAAAGAGGTCAAAGAACTTCTAATGAAAGGGGTGTGGGAGTTAAAAAAGGTCAAAGAACTTCAAATGCAAGGGGTGTGAGAGCTAAAAAGGGGTCAAAGAACTTCTAATGCAAGGGGTGTGGGAGCTAAAAAGAGGTCAAAGAATTTCTAATGCAAGTGGTATGGGAGCTAAAAAGAGGTCAAAGAACTTCTAATGCAAGGGGTGTGGGAGCTAAAAAGAAGTCAAAGAACTTCTAATGCAAGGGGTGTGGGAGCTAAAAAGAGGTCAAAGAACTTCTAATGCAAGGGGTGTGGGAGCTAAAAAGAGGTCAAAGAACTTCTAATGCAAGGGGTGGGGGAGCTAAAAAGAGGTCAAAGAACTTCTAATGCAAGGGGTGTGGGAGCTAAAAAGAGGTCAAAGAACTTCTAATGCAAGGGGTGGGGGAGCTAAAAAAAAAAAAGGTCAAAGAACTTCAAATGCAAGGGGTATGGGAGCTAAAAAGAGGTCAAAGAACTTTTAATGCAAGGGGTGTAGGAGCTAAAAAAAGGTAAAAGAACTTCAAATGCAAGGGGTGTGAAAGCTAAAAAGAGGTCAAAGAACTTCTAATGCAAGGGGTGTGGGAGCTAAAAAGAGGTCAAAGAACTTCTAATGCAAGGGGTATGGGATCTAAAAAGAGGTCAAAGAACCTCTAATGCTAGAGGTGTGGGAGCTAAAAAGAGGTCAAAGAACTTCTAATGCAAGGGGTGTGGGAGCTAAAAAGAGGTCAAAGAACTTCTAATGTGAGGGGTGTGGGAGCTAAAAAGAGGTCAAAGAACTTCTAATGCAAGGGGTGGGGAGCTAAAAAGAAGGCAAAGAACTTCTAATGCAAGGGGTGTGGGAGCTAGAAAGAGGTCAAAGAACTTCTAATGCAAGGGGTGTGGGAGCTAAAAAGAGGTCAAAGAACCTCTAATGCAAGGGGTGGGGGAGCTAAAAAGAGGTCAAAAAACTTCTAATGCAAGGGGTGTGTGGGCTAAAAAGAGGTCAAAGAACTTCTAAGGCAAGGGGTGGGGGAGCTAAAAAAAAAGGTCAAAGAACTTCAAATGCAAGGGGTGTGGGAGCTAAAAATAGGTCAAAGAACTTCAAATGCAAGGGGTGGGGGAGCTGAAAAGAGGTCAAAGAACCTCTAATGCAAGGGGTGGGGGAGCTAAAAAAGAGGTCAAAGAACTTCTAATACAAGGGGTGTGGGAGCTAAAAAGAGGTCAAAGAACTTCTAATGCAAGGGGTGTGGGAGCTAAAAAGAGGTCAACGAACTTCTAATGCAAGGGGTGTGGGAGCTAAAACGATGTCAACGAACTTCTAATGCAAGGGGTGTGGGAGCTAAAAAGAGGTCAAAGAACTTCTAATGCAAGGGGTGTGGGAGCTAAAAAGAGGTCAAAGAACTTCTGATGCAAGGGGTGTGGGAGCTAGAGAGAGGTCAAAGAACTTCTAATGCAAGGGGTGGGGGAGCTAAAAAAAGGCCAAAGAACTTCTAATGCAAGGGGTGGGGAAGCTAAAAAGAGGTCAAAGAACTTCTAATGCAAGGGTTGTGGGAGCTAAAAAGAGGTAAAAGAACTTCTAATACAAGGGGTGGGGAAGCTAAAAAGAGGTCAAAGAGCTTCTAATGCAAGGGGTGTGGGAGCTAAACAGAGGTCAAAGAACTTCTAATGCAAGGGGTGTGGGAGCTAAAAAGAGGTCAAAGAACCTCTAATGCAAGGGGTGTGGGAGCTAAAAAGAGGTCAACGAGCTTCTAATGCAAGGGGTGTGGGAGCTAAAAAGAGGTCAAAGAACTTCTAATGCAAGGGGTGGGGAAGCTAAAAAGAGGTCAAAGAACTTCTAATGCAAGGGGTGGGGAAGCTAAAAAGAGGTCAAAGAACTTCTAATGCAAGGGGTGTGGGAGCTAAAAAGAGGTCAAAGAACTTTTAATGCAAGGGGTGGGGAAGCTAAAAAGAGGTCAAAGAACTTCTAATGCAAGGGGTGGGGAAGCTAAAAAGAGGTCAAAGAACTTCTAATGCAAGGGGTGTGGGAGCTAAAAAGAGGTCAAAGAACTTCTAATGCAAGGGGTGGGGAAGCTAAAAAGAGGTCAAAGAACTTCTAATGCAAGGGGTCGGGGATAGATGTCGCCAGCTAGGCTTTGGGGAAGGCGCAGCGGCGTCTGTGTTCTTTCTGATGCGTAAACTTAATTAAATACAAGTAAAAACAGGGCATTAAATACGTATTATAAATACTAAACTCTTACTTATCTTGACAGCACAAAAGAAATCTTACAAGTTCCAACATGTAACTAAGCGCTCCCGAAAAACGAGTCAACGTTTTACTTCTGCTTGGAGGATATCCTCGCAAGTAAAAGGTAACCACTATGAATATGGAAAGAAAGATTTACTTATACTTCTACCTTTTGCTTCAGAGAATTACCTTGTACTTCTACCTTATGCTTACAATGATATCCTTCATTTTTATGAATACCTCCTATTGTCTTCGACTTACTTTCAATCATAATTTGAGCTTTGTTAAGGTTCAACTTCATGCCCTACAACTTGCATCATGCACCAATCTTAGCTAGATTTCTATTAATGGATTCAGTAAAGAGAAGACAAAATTTCTAGCTTATCCTCTAGACTATTTTCTGGCTACTCTCATCATGAAGATAAAATGCTACTATAGCGAAATCTAACCAAGGCCTTTAGCGTCAATAGGCGTAGGAGGAGATAATGATGATGATAAAAGGTTTAGTGTACCCCTGATTCTGAAACTAAAGAGTTTACAGTGCAAGTAAGGAGCTACTGAAGAAAATAGAACCGTGTTCCGATACACGCAAATAATATGCAGATCACATACAAAGAATACAAAGATCATCTGAACCTATAACCCAGAAGGAAATATGACCTAGAACTCAAGTAAACTCTATGATTCTGGAGAACTAGTGCGATCCTTCTTGATCTGCCAGAAAAAAAAAATGGATAAAATCAGTTCAGATTTTTAAGATTATGAAATCAGTTTCTTTTTCTCTCTTTTTTGCAGATAAAATTTTAACCAATAAATATGCGAGAATAAATATTTTGGACCCCTTGAAGAGAAATGGACATTAACAATCAAAGTCAAAATCTGACTCTCCCAACCCCATAACTTTTTATTATACTTGCAAGGGATGGGTTTTATATATAGTTATTAGTATTTAAAAACCAAGAGCAAGCTCTTTTTTAATTACAAATATCTACAAAAATATGAAAAGCTTACGTGGTATCTTCAACAACAACTTGTATTCCACTAAAGAGATTAGTTTCGAATAAATGAATGCCATCCTGAAACGAGAGAGAGAGAGAGAGAGAGAGAGAGAGAGAGAGAGAGAGAGAGAGAGAGAGAGAGAGAGAGAGAGAGAGAGAGCTATTGATAAAAAAATGCACCATTTAAAAAGTAAATACGATTTTAATAGCCGTGTTTTCCTATTTCGCTTATGGGGAACATATTATTTTTTTCGTTTATAGGAAACAGATTAATATTGAAGAAATATCTATCTTGATGTGCACACCCACAAACTCGCACGCACACAGAAAACATACACAAATATACATGCATATATATATATATATATATATATATATATATATATATATATATATATACTGTATATATATAATACATATTGAAAGTCTTGCATACACACAAAACCTATATAATCTTATGCATATTGTATATACTGTATAATATATTGAAAGGTCAAACATACACACAAAACATCAATAGTACCCAGCATTCTTATTTTTTGCTCATGGCATCTAGACATTAGATCAGCAAATCGATAACTCACCATCCTTGTCTGTGATGATTCATTGCTAATGGCCAAAATCATATTGCACAAGCCATCGCACTCTCTAAGTCCAACGCCTTGATCCAACGACCCTCGTTATACAGAATGTCAATCGTTATTGTTCGGGACTATGATATGCAACGCTGGCCTCTTGCAACACGACAGCAACCCGGTATTGATATTGCAGAGCGGCGCATTCTCTAATATTCCATGACACTGGTTCAGTCGTATGACCTCAGGGTATCGCGAGCTCTTGACAGCGGGTCCTGCTAACTACTTGACCTTATCTGCTTGACCCCGTAGCCGCTCCTACCACCGCCATAAAGAAAAAGAAAAATAGATTGTTATCTGCTTTGTTTTCCACTACGTTAACCTTTAGGCCGGAGACTTGTAAACTTATCTTTACTTATTCTTTCACTGCTCTTTTTATCATTTAAATATATATCTATAAATCTGTAAATACCCCTATTTACTGAATACTAGGTCATTTTGAAGGTGCAATATTTACACAATTATAAATATTTTTTTTAATATTTCGAAAATAAAGTATGATCATATTCGGTGCTTCCAACAATTGACTAGTTTTAGCGTTACGGAAAAGACAAAAATGGCTTTGCCCAAAACGAGTTTCATGGAAAAGACAGAAGGTAAGAAACGAGAATATAACACGCAATGACGCAAAAATTTGAAAGGCCAGGAAGGTAAGACCAAATGAAATATGTTACCTTATTCATTCAAATCATCATTACATGACCGCAACTAGTCAATAGAATTGGAGGCACTGAAATCTATGTGCTCGAAGTTATTCGAGAGATACAGAATGATTTCAATTCTATGAGTAAAATAGTTGAAAGAAGATTAATGCAAATTTCTTGGCTTTCCTTAAGCAAACCCTTTAAAATAAAATTCTTTACTTTCTAGGAGATTATATGATAATTTTTAACTAATTTTCCAATAATGCAGCACCGGTAAACTGTAATTAGAAGATATGAGAATGTAAATGGTTGCTTCTTCTAACAGGGTTGTTTAAGCATTAAGATAATGACAATCAACTGCAACGATAAAAGAAATGGCAAAGAAATAAATGAAGCCTAAAAACCTCTAAGATAAGTAAGACTTATTTATGACATGTTTCCCATAATTTAAATATTCTTCAAGCTTTACAAAAAAATAATTTTTAGATAAGCAGATAACTACAATATTTTAGTCAAGTGATCCAACAGGATATGGTTCGCCTCTTAATGATTATCAGATTATCTATTGTGTTTTCAATGAACATCAGCGTTGTATAATGGTAGCAAGGCGCCTTAAATAATCATTATGAAAGGCAATAATTGGCTACAAGGACTCTCGGGTACAATAATTTAAATGGAGCACCCGTGGACGCAAGAACAGTTGTAGCGGAACGGCAACATTTTGGAATCTCGGAGACCATTATACAAATAAGAAATGATCTAGGGGAAAGTGTAGTTAAAGGAGTTTACTATTCAAATATAATGTAAAATAATAAATGTAAGACTTGATACTAAAAAAATGTACCTTTATATAAATAAAATTGTGGTTAAAGCACGATTTACAATACTCTTATCAATACTTCAACGTACTAAACTATTCCTACCATGGAAAATTGATTAATGCCCTCATTCTTTTTTCACCCACCTTTCCTATCAACTAAAAAAACAAAAGAAGACATAAGGTAAACCTCTTTGAAAGTAGCACATAGCTTACATCATCTCTGTTTGGTGTCTGATATATCTTTCATTGTCCGTGATGATACGCCCAGCATATGGATATTCATGTACAAATTTCAGACGGTGAACCACGAGGATTATTCGAGGTTATCAAGTGTGCTTAAGCGACCTAAAGAGCAACGACATGCACTCGATCTTGATTTCGAAGTACATTATGTCAAATGTCTTTGGCGTGGCATAGGTTGTTTATTACTATTTCGTTGACAGAGCATTCCATTGCAAGTGAGTTCAGAATTCAGGACATATGTGCACGTATTGCATGGATACTGTGAGAGAATGCCCCATTCACGCAGTCCGGTGAATAAGTCGGTTACACATTTGGCAATGATTAATTATGTGGGGGTACCTCAACATTATGTGCCAATTAAATATAAAGGCATTTCACACTGTTTAATCCTACAAATGTACATTCAATGTTAACGGAATATTAAGAAAACAGAAGATATATCAGATCTTTCAGGATATTAATGTATTCTGGTGTTAGTTACGTAGTTAGCTTTAAACAAAAGTGGTCGTTCGAAGCGTGTAGAAGTGTGTAAATCTTCATCAAAAGAAGAAACACAAACATCTTTAATTAAATTGTGATAGTAATCAGACAACCATTGCCCAGGTTTGCTGCCTATTTTTGCCTTATTTACAATAATAGTATTAAGAGACCTAAAAGTAGGGATTCTGCAGAAAACAATTACTATTCGCAAATTAGATGTAGCTAAAAAAAAATTGTTGATCCTGATTGAGGAGATATCTTGAGACTTTCATACAAAAGCACAGAATAATGCGGAAATACGTCGGTCAGACCCAATGAGAACAAGGATAAAGGAAAACTATAGTCACAATGTGACATTTCATCTAAGGTTTCTAACGAGCAGCTTCCAGGTGATTAAATTTTAGTCCTTTGAACACTGAAGCATTTCTTTTTTATCATTTCCCTATATGTTAGTGTTAGGTCAACTGCTATTCTCATCAGTCATCGGCTCACGGGGACTCAGATTCCGAAGTCTTGAAAGCAATTTCTTATTTGAGACTCTCTTTCCTTCAACTGTAGGCAGAGAAGAGGGAAGGGGGTTTAGGGGTTTGCCTTTGAAGTGGAAGGATCCTCAATTGATTTGAGTATTTCAGTAATATTACCAGGAGTGTTATCCACATGGGTGTTTAAGGCTACATCAACCTTGGAGGAATAAGGAGCCAAGACATCGACATTGCCAGGCTTTGAGCGCCACTGATCGAATCTACTACATGATCCGGGATTTTTAATTCATTCAGCGCCATTGTGCATATTTTACACCCAGTAATTTTCAGTTCTTTTCTTCAATTGCTTGTATTATCTACTCGTAGGAAAAATGTATTAAATATGTATGCCTATCAATGGATAGGGAATCCATTATTTTATAAGACAATAAGTATTCTGAATTCCTAGCATTAATGGTTTTTGTGACAATTCGAGTAATGAACGTGTTTTTTTTTTTTTTTTTTTTTGTGAGTGTCCCTAACTTTAGTACATAGCCAGCAATCATACTTTTAAGACTATGCAACTGAAACGAGACAAATTGTAAATACCCACAGATGTGCAGTTTTCTGGATAATAGGATGGATTGGATTTATAAATTTGGGTCACATGACCCGGTGGTGGGGTCCGTGAGGCCATTCAGTGAACATGTGCAACTGGGGAAAGCCCTGCAATTGCACTACGAAGTAAAAGTTACAAAGAGGTTAGATAGCAAGATGGAAGAAAGGAAACTTGATCAGAGATACAGTTAAAGGATTTAAGTGAGTGCAGCTAGGGGACAAAGAAATAATGCTTAAAGTAAATCGCAGTAGGTGCTGGATAATATAACGCAAATGCAATGTGTAGGCTTTAACGGAATCTTAGCTTTATAATATACAAGTGGAGCCAAATCAAAACCAATACTGGGTACACTTTTTCCGGACAACTGATTAAGAATATTGCAGATTGGACGTTATAGCCACTTAATATATCAACGAAACATAAAAAAAAAAAAAAATCGCGAAACTTAGAAGATATCTCTTCTCCTTGATTCAAGACATGAACAGCTCAAAATCATGCAACTTTATACTTTATAATGGCAACTACAGAAACGTATAAACTAACGAATGTAAAGAAATGTGTTTATATACCCTAAAGGAAAACTTTGATAAACTATACAATCATAACATAAGTCTTACTTGTTTACAAAAGATTTAAACATAAAAACATACTATTTGTAAGAAAACACAAGCTGCAAGGAATAACTGTAAAGGAAAAAATAAAAGAACGAGAAAGGTGTTGTCAGCAAGTCAGTCAAGCAGCCAAGATGACGAGCAAATACGCAAGGCAATCAGAGCCAAGTCAGTCAGAAAACAGGAATCTTAATAACCCACCTTTTAGAAAGGTCTCTCTCTCTCTCTCTCTCTCTCTCTCTCTCTCTCTCTCTCTCTCTCTCTCTCTCTCTCTCTCTCTCTCTCAATGCACCAAGTGCACAGACTTTTTTAAAAGGATATGTTTTAACACTCCTTTACTCCATCATCGAAGCTTTTCTAAATTTGATCATAACAAATATGTTTTTATCTATGTCTCTTTACACCGTCACAAAAAAACTACTTCTTATGCTGACCCAGTTTTACAGGAAATTATAAAAACATTACTATCAAACATCTAATGAAAAACTAATACCAATGATATTTCAAGTCATGCATCAATTTGAATTCGAACCAAAGTTGCTCAGCAGTTCAGCCCTGTGAAAATATGCATAAGAAGAAATTTTGCTATCTTATCCCTAAACGATTTAACATCAACCCACGGAATGACATTCGCTGGTTTAACTACATGTTTTACTATGTCAGGTGTTATGATCATACGTAAAAAAAAGGAGAGTATTCAAAGTTTGCTAATACATGATTAAGATAGTGTAGTTACTACCGTTAAAAATATACAACCACTAGAGATATATTCTCATCCTCCTTTATTAACATAGTTACAATATAAAGTAATTTATTTCAAAACATTAATTCCTCAATTCTAAACTTCACCCTTACCTTTCCGGTTTAAATTTCATTATACTCACACTACATGTAAACAGTAATCAAAACAATATTAAGATAAACACATCCATAAAACTACATAAATGAGGATATTGTCAACTTCTGAAGCTTTTTCTCCACTAAAACTTGAGGGTTTTAATTTCTATATTTTAAATTTCATGTACAAATGGAATCATAGCTATTTTTTCTGGATTAGAAAAAAGAAATTTATAATCAAGTCTACCAGAGGTTTAGCTAAAGTTCTTCATTTTTATATAAAGCTAAGTTGTTACAATATTCTTATTAATTTCTAAGGCAGATCAAAATCATTTAATTTAGCAGCTGTTTTATAACTAAAAGAATAATAAAAAAAGACCAACAGGTTAAAAGATTTTATCCATCTGATGATGTTGAGATGATGTAGCCCAGAAACATTTTAAAGGATTTCCATGTCCAAGGAGAGAGAGAGAGAGAGAGAGAGAGAGAGAGAGAGAGAGAGAGAGAGAGAGAGAGAGAGAGAGAGAGAGAGAGAGAGAACAACAAGTGTACAAAACTTGAAAGTTGCCCTCTGTATCAAACACAATATTCCAATTCACTGCACATGAAAACATGTATACTACACAAAAAAAATTCCTGATTACCCATGGAACGCTGTTTAATATCTACTACTATTAAAAGCACATTTTGCCATTTCTACTAAAAACCCAAGTATATAGAATATATTAAATAGTAATAATAAAATATACCGTAGAAAAGATTTTTCATATAGTTAGAATAGTAAAGACCAAACAAAGCGATGTTAAGCTCATCAAGCAACAATGGCCATTGATTCCCCTTTAAGATCATGATACAGTGCAATCAGCCTCGATCTGCAATCAAACCATCATCAAGGCATCTCTCCCGGGCAACAAAATGTATATTTGCGGCTTGTGGTTTTAAGGATGCAGAGCCACAATCGGCAAGCAGTAAACTGCCTATTTTATTCGTCTACCAATCGAATTACATTTCGCCTAATGGAATGAGGTTATCCTCAACAGCCAACTCAAACCCAATATGGAGGAGGGGTGGAGATGTAGGTCGGTGTACACAGCTAGTTTAACTATAATCGATTCCGGCCTCTGATCTCTGACCAATGTAACTTCTAGATGAATTTTGCATTAGGACAAACTCCAAGTTCCGAAGGTGTTGAATACAATCTAGCACCGTCAGACTAATGAAAATTACTTGAAAAAAAAAAGAAGTAGCGTAATACATGCATACAAGGCACAAACAAGACCTGGGGGAACTCTCAAGCGCTCTCATTTGTAATCAATATTATCCATGAGAGAGAGAGAGAGAGAGAGAGAGAGAGAGAGAGAGAGAGAGAGAGAGAGAGAGAGAGAGAGAGAGAAGGGGGGTGGCGAATATCAGTCATTACAAGACCAGGAACATGCCACCAGTCCGTCATTTCTAAGAAGTAGAAATGAGAGAGAGAGAGAGAGAGAGAGAGAGAGAGAGAGAGAGAGAGAGAGAGAGAGAGAGAGAGAGAGAGATACTGTTGTGTTGAGCAAAGTGGGTGTGTGAAGCAGCAGCCCATTCATTATGAAAGCTTCCGACAGGGGTCAAAAAGGTCAGAATCTCGGAGGCCAGTTCTAAATACCAACAGTCAAAGGGTTTATGGGTCAAAGGATCAGAGCCGTGGTGAAGAGTTTTAATGTGTTGCTTCGGGTGTCACTTCGAAAGGTGATTATAAGCTTCATTGGTGGAAAATATGACTGGTTTCGCTACATTCATTCTAAAAATTAATCATTCTATTTTTTTCTGAGTTTTCATAAGTGTAATGTTCTTTACATATATGTTAAAATGTATCAAGAATGGTGTTTCCAGAAAACAATAAAAAAAAAATATGCTCTGAGTTTACTGACTTATATTAAACATTTTAGTGTTTTATTTTTTGGCGTCAACCACCCACAGCCTCATTTAGATAAAAGACACTTCAAGCGCAGCAACACGTAAAAATGTGTGTCACATGTCGCTGTTCACAATGTAAGC
>NC_090726.1:155840751-155878251 GCF_036898095.1 Palaemon carinicauda
ATACAATACATCTAAATGAGATAATATGCTAATACTAAAAGGCTGCTCAATAATGGATACCTCTGCTGACTAAATAACTGCTGATCGGGAGTATAAATTAAATGCTTAATATTACAGTGCAGTGTATCAATAATTAATAAACTGCTCTATATTACAGTACAGTATATCAGGAATAAGTTATTTTTTCGATACTACAATGCAGTGTATCAAGAATAAATTAACTCTTCTATACTACATTGTAGTATATCAAAAATAAATTGTCTGTACAATATTACTCGTACAATGTAATGTATCCAGAATAAATTAACAGTTCTATACTACAGCGCAGTGTATCCAGAATAAATTAACTGTTCTATACTACAACGTAGTGTATCAAGAATAAAAATAACTGTTCTATACCACAGCGCAGTGTATCAAGAACAAATTAGCAGTTCTATACTACAGCGCAGAGTATCAAGAAAAAAATAAATCAATTGATTAATACTTCAGCGCAGTGTATCAAGAATATATTAACTCTTCTATACAACAGCACAGTATATTAAGAGTAAATGACCTGTTCTATAATACAGTGCCGTATATCAAGAATAAGTTAACTCTTCAATACTACAATGCAATGTATCAAGAATAAATTAGCAGTTCTACACTACAGCGCAGTGTATCAAGAATAAATTAACTGTTCTATACTACAGAGCAGTGTATCAAGAAGATAATAGTAATGGCCACTTCATATCTAGGCGATGACACATAGTGGATTTCTTTACCCCATATAGTCATAGCGGGTTGCAAGACACCGTACTTTTCGTTCATCGTTAAATGCAGGGAGGAGCATGATCCCCTCGCTTTATATGGTGCTGGCTAACCGCGTAACTAAAGGGAAAAGAAGCTTGTAACATGCAATAAGAATGCGTATTGTTGCATGTGGCACGCATGAAATAGTGGTATTTCTTAACAATGAACAAATAAATACGCAAAAAGATGAATATATTAAGGAAACTGGAGATTTTGTCATTATGATGTAGAATAAGTTACTACGACTATTACGATGGAAGTTTAACTATGAAGAAAAAAAAAAGAGAAAGAAAAACTTATTGCTTCCAGGTCTCAAGCAATAACTGATTTCCAAGATTATTAAGTGCCTTGTAAGAGTATCTATAATTAAATTCGATGCAAATAAGTTAAGATATAATGAAAGCCATTTGATTGTTTTCAAAAACTATTATGGTAGTGCAAAATAATTAATTACAAAACGTGCGTATAACATAAACGCAAGAACATAAATTGAAACGATTGAACTAAAATATACCGTACGTATATCCAAATTTTAGGTAAAAACTAAATAGCGTATCCAGCGAAGAGAATTGTCCATGACCTGAGGTTACGAGAGGTCAAGATTTAAGAATCTTTAATGACCCCTTTCTTATCCTTTCTTCGTATCTCTGACCCCACCCCCTAACCTTTGGTGACCTGCTATCGTCTAAACTTACTTAACATTTCTTTCAAGAGACACTTTAAAATATAAGAATCAGTGACCTATCGTCTATCCTAATACGACTCTCTCTCTCTCTCTCTCTCTCTCTCTCTCTCTCTCTCTCTCTCTCTCTCTCTCTCTCTCTCTCTCTCTCTCCTAAACCGATCACAACACTAGTGAATAAAACTAATCAATGAGAAAGGTACTACAACTACTAACAATAATTGTATTAAAAAGAATACAATTATCATTAAAACAAAACTAACAACAACAACAACAACAACAACAATAATAATAATAATAATAATAATAATAATAATAATAATAATAATAATAATAATAATACTGTATCAGCGTTATTATAAAAAAGATCAGATTCTTTATTACCTGCCACCCACCCGTTTTTTCTTACACTTGGCCTAGCCCTCACAAATTCAGTTATGATGTCATTCTGCAACTTGCAGCGTTGTTTTTGTTATCGCTTGCAGATTTCGGTTTAGTAATTACCGTCAGTTGTTTTCCTTCCCACTTTCAAAAGAAAATATTCTTAAAGTTTTTTCGATTATAATTTATCGGATTTTAGCCGATAGTAAAAACGTCTCAGAGATCCTTCTCTTTTTGCATTTTCATATTTAAAGGAGGTCATTTTTACTGGCATAGTTCTTTTCCCTTAATTTAATTTCCGTGTTAAAACTATGATTGAACTAAGAATTCACTGAATATAAATGTGATTCTTAGTTAATTCAGTGATACGTGATTGAGTAACCATACTAACTAGAGGGATTACGAGGCAATCAAGGTCTCGTACCTGACTTTTACCAGATTATAAGTGAGAAATAGTGACGATTACCCCAATACATAACATAAATTTATGCTCCCTTTGGGAATTACATTTTGGTATCAATATCAATGGCGGAGCCTTTTTAAATTATTACAGGCTAGTGCTACGGGAAAGTGTCCGTGCTAACATAAAGCTACCTTAATCACCCCTATATAATAAAGAACAAGTGTCTGGCGCTATAATATATATATATATATATATATATATATATATATATATATATATATATATATGTGTGTGTGTGTATACATATTTATATACACATATATACAGTACATATAAATATATATATATACATATATATATATATATATATATATATATATATATCTGTGAGTGTATACGTACTATATATACATATATATATATATATATATATATATATATATATATATATATATATATATATATATATTTCTTTCCGGTCAAGCTCAGCTCTCCCAGTCCCTCTGATAGTGGGAGAGCAAGTTGTCATACTCTGGTGAGAGGGAGTGTATGTGCGCGTGTATCCATATCTTTTTAAATATTTAGCTGTCATTTCTGACGCGTAGCGTACACTAGTGGGGCATGAACAATGAATCTGGCCTGTTAATTGGTTTGTGGTGACTGGATTAAGTACGACCAAATTTAATGTTAAAAACATCCTGTTAATAAATATCTTTATATCAGTGATTTCTGAAATTTCTAATGTAATGTTTCAACTCATCTTTCACCTAGCTATTTTTCTTATCCATTCCTTCAACAAAAATATCTCCTTAATTATATCATCCGCTGTTCTGTAGTTGGGTAAGGACCTTTAAATATATTTAGCATACAAGATAACAAAATCTATCCACCGTAATCAATTAAAAAGAAGAAAAAATTAGATGTTGATCATTAAGAAGGAAAATCAAGTTCAAGATGATGACTGCCATGCTTACAGGGCAAAAGCCATATGGCATAGCGCATAAATCATTGCCAAAGAAGATACTGTAGAAGGGAACAAATATCTACAATCACCTTGTTTGCAAATGTGAGGTATGGAAAAATGATCATGGTTGTAAAGACAACAGCACCTGTCGGAGGATTTTATTTTCGTACAGTGCAATAATTACTTGTTCACCTTTCATGTACAGTTGGACACAGGAGTCCCTGGTACACCTTGCTCTGAAGAAGCGCACTCTGTAACACCCGTACTGCGCTTAGAGTTCCTATGTTTTGTCCCCTCCACCACCTCTACCATCTCTCCCTATGCTAACTGTTTGGTTACTCGCCGTAGGAAAGAGATGGCAGAGGTGGTGGGCGGGGCAAAATACAGGAACCCTCAGCACAGTAAGGATGTAGCTGTATGCACTTCTTCCGAGCATAGAGTACCAGGAATTCCTGTGTCCAACTGTATGTACCGTATTTTAGTATTTTAGTGGAATAACAAAATGAGCACAAAATATAGAATAGAGGAAATAAGAAAGAGAAAAAATGCCTGTCTATTGCAAGAGAAAATTTCATATTGACATTTTTGGGATAGCAGAGCACTAATCAAGTCACGGCTATTTAATCACAATAAAACTACTAATAAAACCACAGAGAGGAAGTTTTTTTTTCTACTATACAGTATGTATCATGGATGGATATATGAAATTTAAGCAAATATCCTTGCGCTGGGCCCAGGAAGGCCATACTGACCCATCGGCAACTTATTAGTAAAATTTATTTTTCTTTAAAGAATAACAAATGTTGAAAATTCTGACAGAAAAGCACATACTGATGTATAAAGATTGTGAATAACATTCAAACAATTTCTAACAATTCATAATATGAAAATCCCTCAAACTCATTCGTATATTAAAAAATAGTCAATTATATACAAAACTTACAAAGTTGAATGATAAATACTCCCCGTTTATAAAGGCATGGATGCAACGAAGTGGCGTAAGAAACATCCATGAACACACAAACTGAATGAATGAAAGTGTTACATCTATTTGGCATTAGAACTGAGAATGAATGGTGAACGAAACAAAATGCACCTAACAAGTGATTTAACTTGATTTCTTTCCTATTCTTTTCATATCCCTATTGAATATCAAGTCAACTAACCACACTTTCGGTGTGTGGTCATTAGTTCAAAAAAGCTGCCAATAGAAGGATAAAACAATCACATTCCAAATTTTTAAAAGAAGTCATTACCTTTTGCGACCCTCAACTGTCTTATGAGCATTCCCGAATCCAAGTCAAAGGGATCTGAGTCGCAACTATGAACATTCAAATCTCTTCATTAATCATTAATATGACCTTATGACCCCCATCTTCTCTCAATTACTTTTCGGCTATATTCCCGTGGTTTCTCCCTTCGGTCTCCGAGGAAGTTAGCCATCACCATATCAAGGCCTCGTCGCTCTGCTTAAGACATCAAACTTTTACACTCTCTAATCAACAAGATTTTCATGAAAGCCTGACACCCCCCCCCACCTCTCTCTCTCTCTCTCTCTCTCTCTCTCTCTCTCTCTCTCTCTCTCTCTCTCTCTCTCTCTCTCCTCTCCGATATCCGCTTTCCCATTGCTTAACTCACCCCCTTTCCCCATCTCCTCCCTAACACCTCACAACCGAAACCCTGCTGCTGGACTCAGGAGCCGCAGCAGCCCTAAGGGATGAGGCTTCTGATATTAGCATGCAGGGCGCAGGGTAGGGCGGGTCAAAGGTCACTCCGGCCCATGGGCAGTCGAGCCGCTCGTTCTAGCCCTCAGAATCGGTCCTCCTCCTCCTCCTCCCCTAGTCACTAGAGGACCCCAGCCTATCAGACATCCCATACCTCCCTCATCTATCCGAACCCTTACCTCCTTCCCACCCCTCCTACCAGCTCCTCCTCCTCCCTTAAACACAAACCCTTCACACACTTAACCGTAGTTCCACACCCCCCCCCCTTATACTTTCGGGTTATGAACCAAAAGGGCATCTACTGTGCTAATTCAACGGTATCAATCATGAGAGGTCACAGCTAATCTGCATCATCGTTGATTTATCCACAGTAAAAGTAATGGAATCTTATTGCCAATACATACGAGAGAGAGAGAGAGAGAGAGAGAGAGAGAGAGAGAGAGAGGAGAGAGAGAGAGAGAGAGAAACAAAACAAATTCTTCACCGGAATATGTATGCAGGTTTTTATACATGTACTTACGCGATTTCTACAGCATCTAGAAATTGGCACAAGTGAAAGATTACAGAAAAGAAGCTCAAATTTTTTTAGCACATGTTCAATAGTTGTTGTTTATATGTTTTCACTAATGTTCGTCTGTATTTTATTTCAATGCCCTTGGCCGTTTCTCCTTTCTTCATTTAAGCATATTTTGATGTGTATAAGCTCTACAAGTTGATGGTCAATTTTTGCTTGTTTGATGTGAAATAATGCATATTCTTAATAATAATGAAAAATAAAAGTACAAAACAATACTTCATTCAGATAATTAATTCATGTGCAATTACAGGCCTGATAAGGGAATATAAAATACACTTCTTTGTTACGAGTAAGAAACAGTTTAAAAGATTCTGAAAGAGAGAGAGAGAGAGAGAGAGAGAGAGAGAGAGAGAGAGAGAGATAGAGAGAGAGATAGAGAGAGAGAGAGAGAGAGAGAGAGAGAGAGAGAGAGAGAGAGAGTCAAATCATTATTATTGAAAATCGTGGGCTTCCAGAAACCTTTCTTGAAAGAATATAACAGAAAATATCATGCATGAATTCGTGTGCGATGAATACATGCAAATGTCTATCTATCAACATAACTATGTATAATTATACATAAATTAATATGAGGGCTTGTTCAAATATATTTACGGAGGAGAGCAAAGGATTAAAAGTATAATGGAAGAACTAAATAAAGTTCGAACAAGCCCAATTCCAGTTGTATGTACAATCTCGTACTGATACGCTCACAATACCCACTTACGCACGCGTGCACACACATATAGGCTATATATATATATATATATATATATATATATATATATATATATATATATATATATATATATATATATATATATGTGTGTGTGTGTGGTGTGTGTGTGTGTGTGTGTGTGTTTTAAAGTCGGATTCAAAATGTGAATAACACATACTCATATGAATGCTTAAATACTATAAATATATGAAAATACATTCAAACTTCGAGAGTAATTTAATACAAATTTATCATCAACTTTTATTAATATAACCTTTTGCAACCAACTGCCAGCATAGCTCTGAAGATATCTAGCTATAATGTACCTCATTCATTACGAATACTTTTTACTGGATTATATACAATGTCTTCAACATGGGAACGGGTTACCAATATCACTATTGAACCCTGAAACATTACCTATATAACTGAATACTGAACCGGATTGTTAAAGTTAAATATCTTTAGTAAAACATTCAAAATATCTCCATTCTGATTTTACACATAAAATCAGAAAGGAAAAAGAAAACAGTGAAATGAGAAAATTTCCCCGACAGCAATATCTCAACTCCAGCAAACACAGGCAAGAGAACAATAAGCCAGCGATCATAAAGATGAGCGAGTGGATCAAATTCATAAAGCCCATTAAGCCTTAAATGGGACTACTTAATTTACATCTAAGGACTGATGTTAATTAACTCTCAAAACTAGACCTCCGTCGACGTCTGGGGCTAAATGAAAGCACGCCAGGTCACCAGAGGTCAACAGAGGACATACAAGACTTCCTAGAAAGCTGTTCGTTCTCTCTCTCTCTCTCTCTCTCTCTCTCTCTCTCTCTCTCTCTCTCTCTCTCTCTCTCTCTCTCGCTCGTGTATTCAGATGCCACAAACTTCAGAAAGATACCCTGTTCTCTAACGTATTCACATACCATAATATACTTCTAAAGGTTATATTCTCTCTCTCTCTCTCTCTCTCTCTCTCTCTCTCTCTCTCTCTCTCTCTCTCTCTCTCTCTCTCTCTCTCTCAGAAGTATATTATAACTGAATACACAAGAAAGTTTTCCAAGTCTCTCTCCTTTCAAAAGTATTCACATATAATACTGTACTTCTAGACAACATCCATATCTCTGTCGCTATTCCTTGTGCTGGGCTATTGTTTAATTTTAATCGGTACTCAAGATTGATTCTCTCTCTCTCTCTCTCTCTCTCTCTCTCTCTCTCTCTCTCTCTCTCTCTCTCTCTCTCTCTCTCTCTCTCTCTCTCTCTCTCTCTCTCATAAACATAATTATAAAAAAGTAGCTGGAATTTCCTCTCTCATAAACATAATTATAAAAAAGTAGCTGGAATTTCGCGTTACTTTATAACAACACCGTAAAAAAAATCTGAGGCATATACTAAGCCAATTTTCCCAAACTTTTTTAACCCACTGATTCAAGAAACCTGAGTTAGGATCGGCCCAAGAGTCAGAGAGTGGGTTCAATATCCCAGATGGTCAATTATATAACGATCAACATTACAGAATGCAATACTCCGAACAAAATAACATTCCAAAGTAAGTTATGGATAGCTACTACTACGACTACTGCTACTACTACTACTACTACTACTACTACTAATAATAATAATAATAATAATAATAATAATGCTGAAGATATAAAACTAGTATATTAGTTTATGAAATTGATGACGATGGTCATAATGGTACAAAGAAATAAAATATGGAAGGTTATACTTATCGTCCAAATCAACCTCACATATAAAAATACCATACAGCACCACAACCTTTAATAACATCGTAAGGCCGCCACAGACAATTCTGTTCACCGATCATTCTCTTCACAGACCATTCTGTTAACAAGTGAAACATGAAGCAATGACACAAAGACAACTACACCGGCCGTAAATAAGAGGTCCAAGATAAAAAATTACGCCCACAGAAAGGATAGGTACACTTGTAGACATATGCATACACGCTTCCACGCCCGCCGCTTCACGCTCCTGCACGCTCCAACGACCCCCCGACAGCCCTAACCTACAACTCTCATCCGCACCTACGCCTACACATGGGGGCGAAGCTACACACCCATGTGTGTGTAGAAGCCTTCAGTAAAGGTTTATAAATTGAAATATCTTATAACATGGAATTTCTATTCATCACACCCATACATAATACTTAACTGAATTTGTACGTATGAAAATGTTCAATTACATAATGTTTCATATAATATACTTGAATATCATGTACATATGCATACAGGCGTGTGATTAATCAACGGAACGGCGGACACTAGAGATACTGTGTTTCGTAGCTCATCCCCCCCCCCCCTCCTTTAATTCGCATATACTGTAAAAGCGTTTTTCTTCCTTACTGTCTTAATTAATAGTCTTCGAGCGACTTTTCCGTAGCATGAAAGGAATTACATGTCGCATAATAATGCCTATAATGCCTTAAGACATTACATATACACAAATATTATATATATATATATATATATATATATATATATATATATATATATATATATATATATATATAGAAACACACACACACTAAACATCATCATCATACATTAAATGCACCTGTTTCTAGTCAACTGCAGGATAAAGGCCTGAGGCATGACCTTGTTCATCCCTGTGGTTTGGCAAGGTTTCCCATCACCACGTTGGCCACTGTAGATTGGTGATTGTGGGAGACTTTAGTTTAATCGCGCTAAGTAAACCAACCTAGTATAGGTGGTGCTGACTAGTACACCTATGCATATCATGGAGATACACAAACTATTTCACCACGTTAAGGTTTCCCCATTCAGAAATGGTTACACACACATTGTGTGTATATACATATATATATATATATATATATATATATATATATATATATATATATATATATATATATATATATATATACATTGTGTATATATATATATATATATATATATATATATGTATGTATGTATAAATATGTATATGTATATATATATATATATATATATATATATATATATATACACGATTACATACATCAATTAAGAGGAAATACGGATTTTCCACATTCTATACACTCGAATACAGCCAAAAATTAAATTTATCTTCTTGCCAGACAAATTGAGCATGTTCAATACAGTGGGATCGTATTACATATTAAAATGAAATCCTCTCCAATATGAAATTTGTATAAACCAAACAGCGTTGAGACAAAGGGGGGATTAAATATTGAAGGGTAGCGTAAACAAATTATTTCACCTGTTGAAATACTGCCGCTAGAGAATTGAGTCCTTTGACTGGCCAGATAGCACTCCATTGGACCACTCTCTCGTTAATGGCCATGTTTCCTTTGCCTACACATACACCGAATAATCTCTCACTTTCTTTGCACATCCTCCAATTTCCTCATACAACTGACAACACTAGGGTAACTGAAAACGTTTTTTATCACTCAATGGGCTAACTACTTTACTACAATTGTTCAGGGGCTACATTCTACTTGGTAAGGTTAGAAGAGATTCTTTAGCTATGGTAAGCAGCTTTCTAGAAAAGGAAACTAAAAAATCAAACCATTCTTTTTATAGTCTTTGGCAGTGCCATAGCCTCAGTGCCAAGGTCTTCCATTGTCTTGGGTTAGAGGATTCTTGTTTGAGGGTACACTGAGAAACACTATTCTATCTTTTATCCTGATTTCCCTTACCTCACGGAGCTATTTTCCGTGTATTTTGATCATCCTGCTTTTCCAACTAGGGTTGTAGTTTACCATGTAATAATAATAATTCGTCAACCCTCATTGTTATTCTTCTACATATGGGAATTGGTGCAAATAGATAACCATTTAATTATTCTCTATTAATCAACAACAAATTATCTCGCATTTGAATTATCACAAATCTTGACAATTTACTTCGTATCATTAAAGGTTTGCACATACATCAGGAAAATAATTTAGGCTCTCCTAAATCTGAAAATAGAGACAAGCAAAACTATTCACGAAAGTCACAATACGAATTTTACTTGACAGAAATACTCCCAAATTAACATTGATTATTTCCACGCAGAACTGAATTTGCGACGAAAATGTACTACATATACTAAACCATTCACTAAAAGTCACCTCTGTGAGTTTGTATAATCAATGCAATTAGATTTCGAAATTCATAATGGTGAAATACAAAACCGCACGCTTATATAACAGTACATGAATTTCAAAATTACATTTGGGTATAAAAATGGATGAATACACATTGCACATGACATAAAATGGACATATGTATACAGGAATGGTAACCTCACCACAACCATTGTGCCAAAGACTATAACGACTAAGCTTTGGAGGATAACTGCCATAAAAATTCAGAAAAAAAAAAACAAATCCTCATACTAAAGGGAGTTTGAGGTCTATGGGTCCACTGACCATATCCCATAAAATAAAAATACCATGTAGATAATTATTTTGATCAAGCAAGACAAAACTCAGCGAAGACATTACTACATCTAATTACCCTTAACTAGATATTCTATTTCATTCCCAGAGAAACCACCCTAATTAAAAGTAAACTACATGATCTCCACGCATACATTGTATAAATGTTCGTTAGCCACTGAAATTGACACACAGACGCACGAGGTTTGTCTAACTACAAATGTTTTTCTGTAGGCTATGTTCTAATAAAATTATTCAAACTTCTTATAAACGACCGTGGACATATAAAAGAGAAAGAGGGGAAAAATGCTTTTGTTAAGGAAAATGATGAATTGGTAGGTGGGAATTTATTGGAAAATAATTCGAGATACATGAAATCTAATTTCATGAAAAACTAATAAGGTAAAAATCTAACCAAGTTATCCCTTTATAATTTTATTCTTTACATAAAATTGATTTGACCATGTATCTAAGGTTAATTTTTAAACAATTTATGGTCTTAAATTTATTCGATAGTTGCTGAGAGTTCATCATTGCGGATATATAATTATCCTCAGCTAGTTAACGACCATGTTGTTAAAATTCAACATCAAGCCTAGTTTCAATTTGTCTCTTTATAAATTCTGTATTTCCATATGGAAGTCGTCTTTGATCAGCAAAATATTTACGGAAAATACTTGAGATCTATTTCAGAGTTAAGAAAGTTTCAAATGTCAAGGTAGTGTACCAGATCTTTCTCCTTTGCAGTGTATGATCCCCTATTACCTAATATTTCATCCAATCTTCTAGATACTGATTTTACCATCGCATCACAATAGTCCTCGGCATATAGTTGTTCTTAAGGACTCCCAAATTGATAAACATGAGACATCAATGTCTTAATTTGATCGAACATATGCTTAATAACTTTTTTATATATCATTCCCCAAAGATTTTCAATAAGCTTTAAAACGGGATTTCGTAAGCCAATCCAACCGATCGTCAATGTCAATATATACAGACAAGGGTCAAGGAAGTAGTAGTTCAGAGGCAAAGGGACAGGAACCAAATATTTCAACATATTAAAGACTGCAGAGTCTTGACTTTACAGAAGCCAACTCTCTCGTCCACTTTTGGACATCCAGCACCATAAAACAGAAGACATTCTGCAACTTTTACCAGGTGGATGGAATGTGGTTCTCCTTCAACCTATAAGAATATTTAAATTCATTTGGACCTAGGGTAATTTTCAGAATAGGCCATATCAGGAATTGTCTATCCTCCCTCTCTACGAAAAAGTTTATATATATATATATATATATATATATATATATATATATATATATATATATATATATTTATATATATATATATATATATATATATATATATATATATATATATATATAATTGAGAACTTAGTAATCCCCTGCTTAGGCCTATATAAGGAAATTCACTGAAATTTAAATGACGAGTGTTTGTATTATTTACATTGCATTGCAACAATGAACTTGGCCACAGTCGAATACTGCAATGAAAAGCCATCTTTGCTAATTGTGACCTTGCCAGAAGTCGCATCTTCGCTTGTATTCTGTGATGTAACCCACATGCATGTAATCTACATTATATAGTTTGGGGTTCAATTATTAATCCAGTTTGTCAATTGATAGCAACAACGCTTGTCAGTTGTTTAAGTACGTTACAGGTGATTAAGTTTTCATCTTCCTCGACTGTCAAGCGAGGGCGACCACATCTAGGGTGACTCTCTCTCTCTCTCTCTCTCTCTCTCTCTCTCTCTCTCTCTCTCTCTCTCTCTCTCTCTCTCTCTCTCTCTGGTGGATTTAAGCCTGCGCACTAAAGATGCTGATTTACCATTAGCTCTTTGGAGTTCTAATATGTATTTCCTAGTTAATGATGATCTTTTTCTTCTCATCTGTTGGTCCATGGCGACATGAAAGTCAGTTGAGTTTGATGTTAGTCAGTTGTGTTTCCTTCCAAAAAGTTTTTCCGGCTCAAACCATCAAAGAGAACGCGTTTCTTGATTTATGCAAACTATCATAATCGTCAAAAGTTCTCCATTGAAATCAACTAACTTTTCTCTCTACCATCATCTTAAAACTAGAAACGTGAAATTTTGGAATTTAGAACAATAACAATTAACAATTATAATTTTTCCCGTGTAATACTAATTCTGTTTGTAGAAAATAAAAGGAGTAGAATTTTTCGACATGGTGAAGTCATCCAACCAGAGATTTAATTCTTTATATCTTGGATCTCTATGAAGGAAACTATCTGGGTTTCTTGGTAATACGATTTTATGAAATAAATATATACTGTTTTTCTTGGGGACTTGATATATAAGGGCATTATTTGCATCACATAGACATATACTACAATAAATAAATATACGAAATTATGTGCTATCATAGCATAAAATGTGAGATACGATTAACTTTCTTGGGATGGAAATTTATGGAAAACAGCTGCGTCAATTTTGTTAGCGAGTGTACTCGTATATGTATTTGAGAGAAAAGATGAAGCTACAATTCCCATTATATATTACAAAACATACCATTCCCTCTAGGGAGGGGGCAGTGCCAGAAGAGCACATTCTACCGTTTTCTTACCAAGTCTTTAGGGGATGAGCTTGCTGGCCTCACGCCCTTTATCTTAACCCAAGAAGTTGCTGGTTCCCATTTGAACTGTTTGACGGTAAGCCAAGAGAGATCCACGACCTACCAAGTATGAGTCAAGTGCTGTACAACATTTCCACGCGCTCACCTGTAAGCTGTGTGTGTGTGTGTGTGTGTGTGTGTGTGTGTGTGTGTGTGTGTGTTTAGCAACAAAAGAGCTCATAAGAGGAAACTTTAAGTGAAAAAAACACATTACGCAGAAAATTATAACACGAAAGACTTGCTAACGAAATACTGAAGAGAAAAATTAATGGCCTAGAGATCAGTGGGGTTGATTTTCAAGTGTTCTTCTCCAAGAAGAGCTGCTTACCATAGCTAAAGAGTTTCTTCTCCCCTTACCAAGAGAAAATTAGCCAATGAACAATTATAATGCAGTAGTTAACCCCTTGGCGAAATCAAATTGTTTGGCAATTATGGTACCCTTCTAATACACTCGCAGGCAAGCACCAACAGGTAAAATCCCATAAAATGTGTTTGAAATATCCTGCTAACTACTAGCAGGCACACAAACATTTATCAAATCCTATCCCCTTTGAAAGACGTATCCTGTCAAGACACTCATGAATGACGTATCCTGTCAAGACACTCATGAATGACGTATCCTGTCAAGACACTCATAGGCAGATAGACTTTGATTAAATCCTGTCCCCATCCTTGAGGTATCATGCCTTAACAATCACGGACAGACAAAGAAGGATAAAATCCTGTCATTAATAGCTGACAAAAATGGGTAAAATCCTGAAACCTCTCCAAGTATCCTACTAATCAACTCTGGCAGATAGTCATATGTAAAGACTATCACCACAGGCTTAGATATCCTCCAAATACGCTCACTATGAGACAAACGCAGATTCAATCCTAGCACTCACTGAAGGTACCCTTCTAACACACTCATACAAACACAGACAAAAGCCAAAAACTGTTAGACATCCTTCAGGTTTCCTGTTAAAGCTTCCAGGCTGTGAGAGCCAAGACAAATAGTGTCACCCACTATTGAGGCTTGCTGCTTCAACTCTCACAGTCCTACAGACATAAGTCAAATCTTGTTACAAAACCTAGAAATGTCCTTCTAGAGCACTTACAAGTTGACAGAAATGGGTTACAAAATTTCATCAAAGATTTAAGTATTCTGTTAAGACAGTCAAAGGTAAACAGGCACGGATAAAATCTTGTCGCCTATTCTTGAGGTATCCTGCTACAACGTTCTAAGGCAGACTGGCAAATTTCCAATTCTGCCTTCTGTTCTAAAGACAATCTTTACAAAGTATACATGTGCACACACATGGGTAAATTCCTGTCACCAAACTATGAGGTCCCCTGCTAACACAGACTGACAAAGGTCAAATTCTGTCTTCTGTTCTAGCAATATCCTTTACAAGGTATACATACATTGCATTATTCCTCCAAGATACATAAAGACAGACATGGATAAATTCCTGTTGCCAAAATATGAGGTATCCTGCTATAGCAGATAGACACGGGTTAAATCCTGTCATCAATTCTAGAGGTAGCCTGATAACATTTGCAGCCAGACAGACAAATCCTATCATCCATTCTTGAGGTATCCTCTTAACATTAAAAGGCAGACATACAGACGTCTAATCCTAGCCCTGGCCCCCCCCCCACCCCCTTGAGGTATACTGCTAATGCCCTCAAAGGCAAGCAATCAGGGACGAAAACAAAGGCCAAAGAATGGCGGATCGGCAAGGATACAAGAAGTACAAAGTTTAATACCTTAAAATCATGAAAAGAAAACATTATCGTTGTATAATCTTTTCCGTCTCTCACCATGAATAACGTCAGCTCTAAAACTGGAAATAAGAATAAAAAGGGGATTCTTCTGAGGTCACGATTAAATTAATAACTTTCAACCCCCTACTAACCTAACACAGAGCCATCTTTTCCTTCTTCTTTTGACCACTCACACTGGTATAATTCCACGCTTCCTGGAGTATTCCTCATGGAAAATTAATTCAAGATTTCATTTAGATGTTAATATCAACTTTCACTGGCCAAAGCGCATTCCGCAGTAAAACTTCAATATTATACAGATATCTTATTTTAAACTTCGGTATGTTGCAAAAAATAAAAAATATTATTATTGTCTCTGACCAGGTTGAATAATTTTGCCATTCATTTTCATTATATATATATATATATATATATATATATATATATATACATATATATATATATATATATATATATATATATATGTGTGAATATATATATATATATATATATATATATATATATATATATATATATATATATACACATATATATATATATGTGTGAATATATATATACACATTTAAAATAATTATGAAAATGGAATATATATATAAATATATATATATATATATATATATATATATGTGTGTGTGTGTGTGTGTGTGTGTGTGTTTATGCATGCTGGCAGAATACACGCAATATATACATATGAAATGTAATCTGCGTTTATTCTGATAACATACAAATTAATGAAAAAAAAAAGAATAAAAAGACTGACAAATCAGTATGTAGCCTATGCAAGAAGCAAATTTTTCCTCGGCAAAGACTGTCGGGTTATTATCTCCTAAATTTATCTGCGAACATTATTTTGACCGAACCCCACCTAACAAATGGGATACACTGACGCTTCCTTCCTCCATTTCAGTGGTTTTTGATCTTCTTAAAATATGACACAAAAATATGAAGTAAATTTACTTTCAACGTCTTTTTTCGAAATAAGAAAATAGGTTAATATGTTTTCCAGCACGAATTTGAAAATTTATTAGAAATAAAGCAGTTCAGAAGCTCTATGCATAAAGCGAAAAATTAGAAGAAAAGATTAAAGGGAGTTAAGCCAACAAGATATTCTTTAATCTTAAGAGGGCAATATGAAGACTGTTTGCTATTGGAACAAATCTTGGTAAAATTCTTTCCACATCTCTATCCTAGTTAACTAACATTAATTAGAATAAATTCTATTACGGTTATTTAAGTCCGATTCCATCCATCGCTGACTACATTGCGGGAGAAAATCTTTTCACGTTTTTTGCTTCTAATAAACATTAATTGGAATATATTTTATTACGGTTATTTAAGTCAATGTCCACCAACGTTAACTACAAAAAAAAAAAAATAAATAATAATAATAATAATAATAATAATAATAATAAGAGCTCTCCTGCTATTCTGACTATGATATAAAAACAAAGAGCGATAAATGAACAAAGAATGAATAATAAATTCAATGACGGAAAAAAACGAATAAATTGTAGAAAAGACAATCGAAGGACATCAACTCGAAATACATCAAGGCTTTAATGCGTCTCAGTAACGTTTCGGTTAACAAGGAATGTCACTTTGTACTTGATAGAATGGCTACAACGTGTGCTATGTGGTTAGTGAAAATAAATGTCACTGCCTTGTACTAATAGTTTAAATAAAATCTTTAATGCTGTTAAACATAAGGCTTTATGTTTAATTAAGGGTGGCGATGCAAGAAGAGAATGTGGTAATAGGCGTCCAAGCATATTAACGGAATTGAATTTATACTTTTTTGAGAAAAAAAATTAACAAACTACGAATATTGCTTGGACACCAAGTTTTATGTCTGGATATGCCTAATTGCTTCCGCATAGAAGCATAGCCTCATTATCTAAAGCTATTTGTACCATCTGATTGAAAAAGCTAAAAGTTAGGCATGCCAAGCCAAACTAGAATTTCAGTATACTCGTACATTTTAGCACCTTTAAAGTTTCAAAAGTCTCGAGAAAGGTAAAACATGAAATTACAAGGTAAAGTTTATTTTTTCTGTTATGAGCTAAAATGACTCTTTTGCCAAGCCAGAACTAAAATTTTGTTATGTATGACTTTATTCCAAATTATGACGTCTAACACTTCAATCAACAAAGTTTCCTACCTTCGATTTTTATTCTAACCTATGTTCTTATTCATTAATTTCATGACAGCAATTCACGACCCTCTGGTACCAAAAGGATGACTCTTCTCATCAAACATTTCTCTAAAGTATATTTCCCTCGTAGACTGAAGATTTTCGTATACTTTATCAGTACACAATCGTATGGTAGCATCCCTGTTCTTTTGCCGCTTGACCTACAGTAAAAATCGCACCAGTCTTCTGATAATGTTTCCAATCATGGGCTTATTATAACTATTTTATCTCTAATCTGATTTTCGTCTGTTGTGTCACTAAATTATCCCAGGGTTGCAACCCTACCCCTTGTACCACTAACCAACTGAATTCCACTTTTCATCAGATCCTTCTCTTTACAACGTTTATCGCATGGGCTTTCCAGGTTTTACCTATTCTCTCTCCATGAGCCTTGGCAAGGTTTCTCAAATACCTAAATCCTGGACATTTGATTGACAAATGCCTGACAGTTAAGAAAGTAACCCTTTTCCCACAAATGCTTGCGTGCACTTGCTATTAAAATAACAAGATCGAGTCGTGTATGCAAAATCTGCTGGCGACACAAAGTAGTTTCCCGTCACCTGGGCAAACAACTTCGACGACAACGACTTACACTTACCTCTAGGAAAACAAATCAGCTCTAAACTCGTTCCTTTTATTTGAACATACACAGGTACAACATTTCTGCCATGTACGACTGATTGATTACCCGATACATAGCATAAGAACTCGACACAAATCAAGAGTATCTACAAGAAAGTAGCTCTGCTGTTGATTCCTTAACAAGCTGATCTGCAACCTCATTCCTATGCTGTCAACATGTGTTGGTTCCAAAACAAATTTAAGTAGAAAATAACGAGCAACCTGTCAATATCAAACAATAGTACCGAACAGCAGAATTGTTTTTCTTTTTTATTCAGCCTATCTTCAACCAAAAACCTTGAAAAGACTGAAATTTAACTACTTATGCTTTTCACATGTCTTACAGTTCTTAAAAATAAAATAAAATCCGAAAGGAGAGAACAAAATAGAGAAAAAGATTCAAACTCACGTTGTTACAACAAAATTACAACAAAGAGAAGAGGTTCGTCGAATACCAAAAACCAACCGAATTACTCATGACCGGTAATATATTTTTTCTATCCCTTTTCAAAATTACAGGATGTTCTACTGTTTGAGACATGCAAAATGCATTCCTTACTGCAACCATTTCATGAGCATTGCAATGCAATCATTTTGGTAATTGAATACCTTTAAGCACTCCACAAAAAGTTTTCGCGTTCTTCCACTCACATGACTGATCATCATAATGACTTTAATCACCAAGTTATCGGTATATTGATATATTCAAAGCTCCTTTCCTTCAGCAGAGCCTAAGGAGACAAAATTTAGTCAGTGTTTATTGTAATCACTTCCTTTATTACTTCGACACACCCACGGCCGAACACGCATTAATCAAACAATATCAGCTATAGTTTCAGTCATTAATATTTGTTATTTGTATATACAGTACATATGGTATTCCCATCTACCTCACAATAGGTACACAATATTAATATACAAATGTGTGTATACATATATATGCATAAAGACATACATACATACACACATGCACACATGCACACACACACACACACACACACACACATATATATATATATATATATATATATATATATATATATATATATATATATATATATATATATATATATATAACATAGTTTGAACCCAGTAAGCATTATTGGTCAATCCATTTAATTTTTGTAATTGCCACATGGTGAAGTCAATGTGTACATCCACAAATATATACATTGACTTCATCATATGGCAATTACAAAAATTAAATAGATCACCTTTGTACTCACTGACCATAGTTGTTTTGGCTAAAAAAATTAGTCAAAACAACTATGGTCAGTGAGTACAAAGGTGACCTATTTAATTTTTGTAATTGTCACATGGTGAAGTCAATGTGTATAGAATTAGCCAAAACAACTATGGTCAAGTAAGTACAAAGGTGATCTATTTAATTTTTTTAATTGCCACATGGTGAAGTCAATGTGTATATTTGTGGATGTACACATTGACTTCACCATGTGGCAATTACAAAAATTAAATAGATCACCTTTGTACTTACTGACCATAGTTGTTTTGGCTAATTCTATACACATTGACTTCACCATGTGACAATTACAAAAATTAAATAGGTCACCTTTGTACTCACTGACCATAGTTGTTTCGGATAATTTTTCATGGCCGGATGCCTCTCCTGCCGCCTACCTTCCCCATTTACCCGGGCTTGGGACCGGCACCAAGTTGAGGCTGGCTTGCCCCCGTCCCCCTCAGTGGCTGGGTTTACAAAGGTAATTTATTTAATTTTTGTAATTGCCACATGGTGAAGTCAATGTATATATTTGTGGATGTCCTTATGAGTACAAAGGTGATCTAATTAATTTTTGTAATTGCCACATAGTGAAGTCAATGTTTATATTTGTGGATGTCCTGTGGCAATTAAAAAAATTAAATAGATCACCTTTGTACTCACATGGACAACCACAAATATACACATTGACTTCACCATGTGGCAATTACAAAAATTAAATAGATCACCTTTGTAAACCCAGCCACTGAGGGGGTGGGCAAGCCAGCCTCAACTTGATGCCGGTCCCAAGCCAGGGTAAATGGGGAGGGTTGGCGGCAGGAAAGGCATCCGGCCATGAAAAATTAGCCAAAACAACTATGGTCAGTGAGCATAAAGGTGATCTATTTAATTTTTGTAATTGCCACATGGTGAAGTCAATGTGTATCCAAAACAATTATGGTCAGTGAGTACAAAGGTGATCTATTTAATTTTTGTAATTGCCACATGGTGAAGTCAATGTGTACATCCACAAATATACACATTGACTTCACCATGTGGCAATTACAAAAATTAAATAGATCACCTTTGTACTCACTGACCATAGTTGTTTTGGCTAAAAAAATTAGTCAAAACAACTATGGTCAGTGAGTACAAAGGTGACCTATCTAATTTTTGTAATGTCACATGGTGAAGTCAATGTGTATAAAATTAGCCAAAACAACTATGGTCATTGAGTACAAAGATGATCTATTTAATTTTTGTAATTGCCACATGGGGAAGTCAATGTGTACATCCACAAATATACACATTGACTTCCCCATGTGGCAATTACAAAAATTAAATAGATCACCTTTGTACTCACTGACCATAGTTGTTTTGGCTAAAAAAATTAGTCAAAACAACTATGGTCAGTGAGTACAAAGGTGACCTATTTAATTTTTGTAATTGTCACATGAAGTCAATGTGTATAAAATTAGCCAAAACAACTATGGTCATTGAGTACAAAGATGATCTATTTAATTTTTGTAATTGCCACAAGGTGAAGTCAGTGTGGGAGTCCTTGTGTCAATTAAAAAAATTAAATAGATCACCTTTGTACTCACAAGGACATCCACAAATATACTCATTGACTTCACCATGTGGCAATTACAAAAATTAAATAGAAATCACCTTTGTAAACCCAGCCACTGAGGGGGGGGCCAAGCCAGCCTCAACTTGGTGCCGGTCCTAAGCCCGGGTAAATGGGGAGGGTTGGCGGCAGGAAAGGCATACGGACATGAAAAAATTAGCCAAAAAAACTATGGTCAGTGAGTACAAAGGTGACCTATTTAATTTTTGTAATTGCCACACGGTGAAGTCAATGTGTATATTTTTTCAAAACAACTATGGTCAGTGAGTACAAAGGTGATCTATTTAATTTTTGTAATTGCCACATGGTGAAGTCAATGTGTACATCCACAAATATACACATTGACTTCATCATCTGGCAATTACAAAAATTAAATAGATCACCTTTGTACTCACTGACTATAGTTGTTTTGGCTAAAAAAATTTGTCAAAACAACTATGGTCAGTGAGTACAAAGGTGATCTATTTAATTTTTGTAATTGCCACATGGTGAAGTCAATGAGTATATTTGTGGATGTACACATTGACTTCACCATGTGGCAATTACAAAAATTAAATAGATCACCTTTGTAAACCCAGCTACTGAGGGGGGGCCAAGCCAGCCTCAACTTGGTGCCGGTGCCAAGCCCGGGTAAATGGGGAGGGTTGACGGCAGGAAAGGCATCCGGCCATGAAAAATTAGCCAAAACAATTATGGTCAGTGAGTACAAAGGTGATCTATTTAATTTTTGTAATTGCCACAAGGTGAAGTCAATGTGGGAGTCCTTGTGTCAATTACAAGAATTAAATAGATCACCCTTGTACTCACAAGGACATCCTCAAATATACTCATTGACTTCACCATGTTGCAATTACAAAAATTAAATAGATCACCTTTGTAAACCCAGCCGCTGAGGGGGGGCCAAGCCAGCCTCAACTTGGTGCCGGTGCCTAGAGACTTTAAGAGACGAGGAGCAGACAATTAATGAAGAATGGTGTGATATTAAGAACATATATCAGTCAGTTCGTAGTGAAGTTTTGGGACACGCATTTACAAGGAGAAAGCCATGGATGTCAAGTGATATGTGGGATACTATAAAAAGGACATTTTTTGAGGAAGTAATGAAAATTACAAGGTAGAACATACTAAGTATTCCAGTATTGATAGTGAGGTCAAAAGAAAAGCCAAAAATAGACTGGAGAAAATATTTTGACAGGAAAGCAGATGAGGTTGACAAAACTATGAATTCAGGGAATGGCTATAGTGTAAAAATCGCTCATAGAATTATTAATAAAATCTCCAATGGCGCAAAGATGAAGAATGTAGCCATCAAAAAGAGAGACGGAACTCTTACAACAACAGAAGATGAAGAAAGACAACGTTGGATGAATAGGAGATACGAAGGGAATAATTTGATTGATATACCTGAAGCTTATGAAGACCTTGATGTGCACATGAATGAGTTTAGTGTGTTTGAAGTCGAAGCTATCATTAAAAAATTCAAGATGGAATAACTGCTGAAATTATACTGGCTAACAATGAAGTGACCCCGCCAGAATACTTACAAGATTATTTTGTAGAATGTGCCATGAAGAGGCAAAACCTAATGAATGGGAGTTGGCAGTATTGGTGAAAATTGCAAAAAAGGTGATCCGACTGATTGCAATAATTACAGAGGCATCATACTTACGTCAGTCATGAAAATATATAGTATGCTAATTCTACAGAGACTACAGGGAAAGAATGATGAAAACCTGCAAGATGAACAAGCAGGATTTAGAAAAGGTAGAAGTTGCACTGACCAAATTTTCATTTTGAGTCATGTTGTACAGCAATTCGTAGAATATAGAAATCCACTTTTGATGGCATTTGTGGATATGAAAAAGTCTTTCATAGTATTCACCGGCCAATTTTGTGAAGAGTCTTCCGTTCTTATAGAATTCCTCTAAAATATGTGAACTTGATTAAGACTTTTCATGAGCATAGCAAGTGCAAAGTTAATGTTAGCGGCGACTCCAAGGGAATGTATTGCCATCTATGTTGTTTATCCTCTTCATGAATTTTGTAATGCGTAGAACAGTCGGGGATGGTGGAAAAGGAATGGGCTGGATTGGTAATAGGAAATTCCAATGCTAGCGTACCACAATGCATGAAATATCACACGGGGTTGGGCTCAAGATAAATAGAAGACAGAACTGATAAGAACGGAGAAAGGATTAAAGGGGTAGAATCATTCAAGTATTTAGGAACTATGATCTCCAATACAAGGTCTTTGGAATTAGAGTTTAGTGAAAGCTTGAAAAAATGAATCAAACAATGGCTAGGTTAAGTAAAATATGTTAATCAAATAACCTGAAACATCATGTAAAAATCTGACTATATATCTGCTTAGTGAGATCGGTGTTACTGTATGGACAGGAGTTATGTATGACAATGAAATAATCTCCAAAAGTTTTAGTAGGTTTGAAAACAAAGCCCTCAGAAGAATATTGGGAGTTAAATAGCAGAACAGGATTAAAAATTATACTATAAGAGAGATCACTCGAGCGCCATATGTGGATGAGATCATGGTGAGGGATAGATGGAGATAATTTGGACATGCTCTTCACACTCCCTAAGAGAGATTAGTCCACCAAACGTTTACCTGGGCTCCACAAGGCACTAATAAGAATTGGAAGTCCCAGGCCTACATAGCTGAGGACTATGATGCATGAATTAGGTGGTGAATGGAGCAGTAATTAACTAAAAGCTCAAGATAGAGACTACTAGCAAAATCTAACCGAGGCCCTTTGCGTCAATAAGCGTAGGAGGATATTATGATGATGAAGATTGTATATATATATATATATATATATATATATATATATATATATATATATATATATATATATATATATGTATATGTATATATACCGTCAATGAATAAGTATGTCAAAAAGTTAAATGGATAGAAAAATGTGTAACAATCTAAATAATAAATTCTAACAACACACAACAACGAATGTCCTATAATGACAAAGTTATCAAATAGTGCCAAGTTCAAAATACTCTGAATGTCTGATAACTTCTTGACTGAACCAGATAATGTTCAGATCAAGTTTGTAATGAAAGATCTTAAAATATTTTCCAAAACATTTAATTCAACAGATGAGATAAAATATTTAAATAATGCAAACTAAAAAGTTTTTAAAGTATCCATATAAAAAACTCAGTGAGCAACATTCATGATAACTCCATATAAATATGCTTAAAACATATTACTCCAAACACAATTACAATGTCCATTCATTATACAAAGGGACTGTCTTTTATAAAAGGTATGAAACAATACCTATCTGCTTTACAATGGGAAAAAACATATGAGCAAATATCAAACAAAAGGTTTGTGTACATGGCAAAACATAATTAACCGTTTATATTATGCACATTCTCACGATCATTCAAGAAATTGGCCATTCTGTGTGTGTGTGTGTGTGTGTGTGTGTGTGTGTGTGTGTGTGTGTGTGTGTGTGTGTGTGTGTGTATTTTCTGATCCTACTTAGCAGTGGAACCCACCACACGCACAAACCATTATTCAACCATGGCATTCAACTAGCTACCTATGAAATGTAATCACGCATGAGGGTGAAAAAGTTTAGGTGAAACGAGAGAGAGAGAGAGAGAGAGAGAGAGAGAGAGAGAGAGAGAGAGAGAGTGGGAGGGGGTACGGATGCTTGTCAGTCACGGTGGTCACTTGCTGAAAGGTAGAAAGTAATTAACGGCTAGAATTTTCTTGTACCTGGATGCTTGGCATCACAGGTCGTAGGTGAAATAACATCATGTATAACTGACAACTCGCTAATTATTTCTTGTCCTTTTACCTTATATTAGTAATGAAAACCACAGATGGAAGAGGAATCTATTTGTTATATCATTCCATAAGTACACGGTCTAGGCAGAGTAGGAATCCCTTCCCTGAAATATAAAACGTTCGTCGGGAATGTTCATCTCCACACAAGTACACAATAACGGAAAACATGATTACAAGTACAGCTAAGTTCAAAAGGGTAAGATACTACATAAAAACAAGATTTTTTTTTCATTTAAGATGATTATTTAAAATACTTTTAAAATGGTGTGATACTGTCTAAAAATAAGAAAATTCTTCATTTAAGATGGTTACTTGAAATTCTAAGTCTTTCTTCTGGTAAAAAGTACTGGCAAGGTACAGTAAAATACAGTCGTTAAACATGGTGGTGTAAAGGAAATTCTCATCTGAAGTGTTAACTTATCACGCTCAGAGTTCCATACAATAAGATATTCATTACGGAAACGTTTCCTCGTATGTCTATTTGAGCGTTTATCACGAATTCTTGGTCCTTTTCAATCCAAAGACAATTCTTGTATTTTGGCAATAAAATGAAAAGGGGGGTTAGATAGTTAAACCCTCGAGATTGAAATGGCGTAAAGCTTCTAAAACTTACGCTTTAAATATTTTATTTCCCATGAAATTGCAGACGACACAACTCTTTTAAAAGAAACTCCAACGAATCATTAAGCCTCTAAAGCTTACGCTATAAACATTTTAGCCTCCATAAAACTGTAGACGCTACAACTCTTCTGAAAGAAAATCCAACGAATCATTAAGCTTCTAAAGCTTACACTTTAGATATTTTAGTCTCCACAAAATTGTAGACGATACAACTCTTCAGAAAGAAAATCCAACGCATCGTTTTTTTCAGGAACTCTTTCCTGCACGCACAAGAGTTCTGACTTACGAAAGAAATGGCGAAAGAGAAATAAGTGGCCACATCACATCTCGGTTCGACATGGGGCCAAAATTATGGGTTTTGCGATCTAAAGTAGTCATGGAAATATTACACGATCCAAATACCTTGGCGCAAATCGAGCGGGTACCAAAAGTGAAAATATATACCCACGGTTTTCACGTGACTCATGTCCCTATTGTCATGATTCTCACGATTCAAAGACTACGAACTTAAGTGGAGGATGGAGAAGGGAAGGGTGTGAAGGGTGAGGAGAGAGAAAGGAGAAGGGGGGTGGGGTTCCCATACAACATAACTCCTTTACGGACTTCCTACGGTGGAAATTAAATTTACCCTTCCCCTTAGATTTCCTTTCCTATTCCCGATGCAAGGTCTCTCTCTCTCTCTCTCTCTCTCTCTCTCTCTCTCTCTCTCTCTCTCCAATCAAATCTCTTCAAATAATGTGGAGGCAGCAGCAGTTGTTTCATTGTGCTTGTTTTTCTCTAATACGGAGTGCTCCCTCCCACAAATAATCCTCTCTAAGGCTTATCACCTTTTTCCCCTTGCACAGTTATATGTAAACCTGAAAGTTTTCTTTAAAATACTATTAGAATGATTAACATCCCGTCCTAAGTGTTTGAACAACAATCAAGAATGACAGAAACAATTTTGTTCAATTGAATGAATAATATATAGACCTAAAGCTATTCATACGTTCTCTCCCATACTCATATTAACACCAACCATGAATAAATATCTAACAAGTTAAAATAAAATAAAATGTCACGCGAGGCCGGGCATTTGTAAAAGGATGCATTTACAGAGCCACAAGCCCACCCAGGAGCCATCTAACTTACAGTCTTCAAGGTTTTAATTACTCTGATGTAGGCAGTGAAACTTCCTACACGCAGGAGACCCCAAACTATTATGTCCCACTCCCCAGGGGGTGGTCATGGAGGAGAAAATGGGAAGGGGAGATAAGACCCAGGAGGGGAGAAAGGTAAAAATGATTGGGAGTATCTAACCTCCTGGAGGAAGAACTCCACATTCAGAAAAGGAAATTATATTAAAAAAAAAAAAAAATTCACTTTCGAAAAATGTAGTTTGAATAAACCGTTCGCATGTTTGCTCTTGTTTATACAATAAAGGTGCATAAAATAAATGCATAAAACTTCAAACAGCCTTGATCCGGACTAATCAAGAAATCAGTAGTGATAAATGGCACTTTGGTGAATCCAAGAAATAATATTCAGCAACAAGGTGAACTACTAGTAGTAATTAGGAATAAACTTTTACAAGGACATATATCACAAAAAACACACGTAGCCCTAAAATATTCCTGGAAGTTATATTCCAATACTTCAACTTGAAACACTTGGAGTGTATTTCTAGTTTTCATCATGGCATGATTATACATTATTATATGAATAAAACCCAAACAAATTTTATTCAACACGTTTTGTGCCCTTTTTTATGGAAAACTTCAATCACGTTTGCCGAAATAATGATTAATTTCAGTAAGCGTGTTGTTTGTCCTAGACTTACAAACAAGATTTTTTTACAAAAAAAAGATTATTTTCACATTATGGAAAATAGCAGTAAGTTCAACCCTCCCTAAGATGCAAAATCAGCGCACTTAATGCACTATACCATTGTATATTAAAAGCAATTAGTCTTAAATAAGATATTTGCATACCCAATTCATGGGCATCCCAAGTAACAATCAACATGCAAGAAGAAAGATAAAAGATAGTACACAGAAGCTTATTGCATTTCAAAGTATCTCTCTTGCAAACTAAGATGAAATCCTAGAATGCGATAAGTTGGTCCAAGTTTTTTGCTCAACTATAACTCATGAAGATGATTTCTTGACATAAACTGAAGCTATATACATCCCACAATACTACTATTGAAAAAATCCCAAAAGTAAATTTTCTTAGAATCTGCCACTGAAACGTTTTACGGTGTCATTACAATATTTTACGAGGTAACTCCAAAAAATATGAGATTTAGATTGGCCTCAAAAGGTCACTACAGCACTGACCGTGACAATGCATCAATAAAAGTATCTGGAAATAGTTACAAATATATGAAATTACGAGTACCAAATATTCAATCCATACGGAGACTACATAAAACAATAAGGTACGATGTCACTAGAAGCAGAAAGCTCCAAAAAGATAGACTTAATTTATTCTATAAGTGATCTTTATTAAAACCTAGTGTCAGCTAAGCACAACCGATGTATGACAAAAATTCTAAACTAACCGGCAGTACTGCATACGACGGGTAATCATCAGAAATAAGGTGAAAATTCATTAAATGCTACAGGGAGACAACTGAACTAAATAGGGTAATCTTGACAAAATTTATGTATCTCATAAAAAGGTCACCAGAGTATATAAAAAATAGAAATTATTGAATAAATTAGAAAAAAAATCTTGCGATCAAAGTGCAATTGTATATGAACTGGCAGCTACGTGAGGTATAGGTATCAATTCAATTTTTCAAGTTCACTATCAAAATTAAAATTAACTAATCTTTGAAAGGTGCCTACCATATACTGACCGCTCCAGACTCTCATCATTACAGCACAAATACAAATGGGAAAATTTAGCAACAAAACTTTGCTTGTTACTACGATGGCATAGCTACGACGAAATTGAAACTTCTACTATTCTGCATGAATTTCATAGTTGTTTCTGAAATGTTTGTAACGTAATAATAATAATAATAATAATAATAATAATAATAATAATAATAATAATAACTAGACTGCAACTGGCTAAAGCCAGTGGCGGAGGAATCCCCAGCAAAATAAGTGTGGAAATGCTTTTGTCAATCAGTAAAAGATATTGTGTACAGGTTTATTGGCCTAATGACCCCTTGACTAAATTTTGAGTTACGTTAACAAACTATTCTTAAGCAATTTATCTGTATAATAGCAGGTATATGGAGGTAAAACATAGGCAAAAATCACCAATTTAGAGAAATTGACCTTTGAACTTGAAGACAATGGGCACTTGCAAGGTCATGTGAAGATCACGGGTTAAATATGACCCCATATTCGGAAAGAGTATGCGTGAATGGGAGGGGCGAGGTGTCAACAAAACATCACCTTTAGCCCACCTCAATTTTTTTTCCATGAAATAGCCATATGACCTTGAAAATGAGGGTCAAGGTCAAATTTGACATTTGATATAGAGGTTTTATGCATATGTTTGGGGTAGTTTACTATAGCATGCTATGGCCAAAAACCAGTATTTTATGGAGAAATTGCCAAAGTCACGAATTCTGCAATGTCAAAAATAGTTAAAAAATTTTATTAAAAAAAGTAATTAAGCAGTCACTACCAAAGTTTGGCTAACCTTAGATGAATATATAGGGCATCATATGCCACTAAGATCAGGGCTCTGGGCCTTCCGGTTTTTGAGATCTCGGAAACAAACCTGTTTTGAGCCGGTTCGGCTATTAGCGACCTTGACCTTGACCTACTTACATTAAAGTAGGGCAATATCTGGGGATTTACCTCTATATCATTGTCCATAAGGCCCTTAGCCATACAGCTTATACTTTAGGCCTAATGGCAATTTCAAATTTTACAAATTTTGCCTTTAAAAGCCCCTGTGACCTTGAAAAGTAGGTCAAGGTCACTTAAACTGGGTCTATGGCATATTCTTACCATAGGCTACCTATGATAATTATTTCAGATTTCCTGCGAAAAAAAAACCCCGCGGAAAGAATAATAATAATAATAATAATAATAATAATAATAATAATAATAATAATAATACCAAAAACAATAGCATTCCCCTAAAAGGAAATCCTAATAACAATAAAACATAAATCGCAAAGAGCATGCTTCTGCTACTTAGCTACTTGTAAAAGAAAATTCATGTGAGTCTAACAATTAAATAAAGGAAACATACAATAACTGTAAAATATAAATAAACTTCATCCTAAATATGTCCAAATACAATACAGGAATTGTTACTTCAAGATTCAGCCAGCTTTGAGTTGCCACGGGCCCTTGCCAATATGGTAGTCCTTAACATCAGAACTTCAAGGTAGCCTAGTTTTAAAGCCTTTACTACAATCAGGAGTAGTAGCACTGGCAAAAATAATACGACACCTGGTAGAGTGACAATATTGCTTTACAGCAGACCACGAATGTTGACAGGGAAACAAGTACCGCACATTGTTTCTAAAAGATAAGGTAACAACAACAACTAATGCAGCCGTTTCTAGTCAACTGCAAGACAAAGGTCTCAGTCTCAGACATGACAACCCATGTCTAGGGTTTGACCAGTTTCCCTCACCACGCTGGACAGTGCAGATTGGGGGTGGTGGGAGATTTTCGTCTGATCTCTCACAGTAAACCAACGTAGTATGGGTGGCCCTGACTAGAGCAGGTTTTCTGATCACGGCGTTTCGCAAACCCTTTCTCCACGTCCAGGTATCCCCACTCAGAAAGGTAAAAGTGGTCTACATTATAGTTGATAATGATTGGGAAAAGAAACCAACACTAGCAGCTGCAATAATAAAGTGATAGCAATAAAACCAATTGTAAAAATCAAGTAGAAATTCAATAATAATAATTATCTCAAATTTCATTAAAAGAAGACAATTCTAAAACAATAAAGGCTTTCTTTTGCCGAGTCTTTCTTTTTTCCAACGTATAAATGCAGGTAAACTGGGTACATTTTTTTCTCTAGTCAACTATCTATATAAAGAGCGAGTGTATGAATGAATATATACCGTATATATATATATATATATATATATATATATATATATATAATATATATATATATATATATATATATATATATATACCGTATATATATATATATATATATATATATATATATACCGTATATATATATATATATATATATATATATATATATATATATATATATATATATATATATATATACGGGACGGGACGAGGGGGCTGGGAACCCCCTCTCCTGAATTGAAATTCCTGTGAGACATCATCAAAGACATGGAGCTGGGGGGAGAGTGACTGCTCCCCGCACTCTAGTTTTGGGGTGTTTGAATGTGCGTGGATGTAGTACGATAGAGAGTAAAAGATGTGAGATTGGAAGTATGTTTAGAAGTAGAAGGATGGATGTATTGGCCTTGTGTGAGACAAAGATGAAAGGAAAGGGTGAAGTGATGTTTGGTGAAATGTCTGGTAGAGTGTCTGGGATTGAAAGGGGAAGAGCGAGAGAGGGTGTGGCTTTATTGCTGAGTGAATGGATGACAGGTAAAGTAGTGGAATGGAAGGAGATATCATCTAGGTTAATGTGGGTAAGGGTTAGGTTGGGTAGGGAATGTTGGGCGTTTGTCAGTGCGTACGGGCCAGGTAGTGAGAAAAGTGAAGAAGAGCGGAATGAGTTCTGGAATGAATTAACTAGGTGTGTAGAAGGACTGGGTAGAAGGAATTATGTAGTTGTTATGGGTGACTTAAATGCTAGAGTGGGCGCTGGAGAGGTAGAAGGTGTCATTGGGAAGTATGGCGTACCAGGTGAAAATGAGAGTGGTGAGAGACTGGTAGATATGTGTGTTGAACAAGAGATGGTAATAAGTGCTAGCTTTTTTAAAAAGAAAGATAAAAATAAGTATACATGGGTAAGAGTGGCAAATGGAAGAGTAATAGAAAGGGCATTAATGGATTATGTGTTGATAACTAAAAGAATGTTTGGAAGATTGAAAGACGTGCACGTGTTTAGGGGTATGGCTAATGGTATGTCTGATCATTTTTTGGTGGAAGGAAAATTAGTTGTAGCAAAAGAGTGGGGGAATAGAGTAGGTGGATGTAAAAGGGAGCTAGTGAGGGTTGAAGAGCTAATAAAACCGGGGGTAAAAAGTAAATATCAGGAAAGGTTGAAAATGGCATATGACGAGGTGAGAGTAAGAGAAACTGGTAATTTAGAGGAGGAGTGGAAGTTAGCAAAAGAAAATTTTGTTGGGATTGCAAGTGATGTATGTGGCAAGAAGGTTGTTGGAGGCAGCATGAGGAAGGGCAGTGAATGGTGGAATGAAGGAGTGAAGGTAAAAGTGGAAGAGAAAAAGAGGGCTTTTGAAGAATGGCTGCAGAGTAATAGTATAGAGAAGTATGAAAAATATAGAGAGAAAAAGCTGGAAGTAAAGCGCAAGGTACGTGAGGCAAAGAGGGCAGCTGACCTGAGGTGGGGTCAGGGACTGGGTCAGTCATATGAAGAGAATAAGAAGAAGTTTTGGAAAGAAGTGAAGAGAGTAAGGAAGGCCGGCGCAAGAATTGAAGAGACAGTGAAAGATGGAAATGGAAGGTTGTTAAAAGGAGAGGAGGCAAGGAAAAGGTGGGCGGAATATTTTGAAAGTTTGCTGAATGTTGAGGATGATAGGGAGGCAGATATAATTGCTGTTCCAGGTGTTGAGGTGCCAGTGATGGGAGATGAGAATGAGAGAGAGATTACAATAGATGAAGTGAGGAGAGCACTAGATGAAACGAGAGTAGGAAAAGCATCTGGTATGGATGGTGTGAAAGTTGAGATGTTGAAGGAAGGGGGTGTGACTGTACTTGAATGGTTGGTGAGATTGTTTAATGTGTGTTATGTGTTGTCAATGGTACCAGTAGATTGGGTCTGTGCATGTATTGTACCACTATATAAGGGTAAGGGAGATGTGCATGAGTGTTGTAATTCAAGAGGTATTAGTTTGTTGAGTGTAGTTGGAAAAGTGTATGGTAGAGTACTGATTAATAGGATTAAGGATAAAACAGAGAATGCAATCTTGGAAGTACAGGGTGGTTTTAGAAGAGGTAGGGGTTGTATGAATCAGATTTTTACAGTTAGGCAGATATGCGAGAAATATTTAGCAAAAGGTAAGGAGGTGTATGTTGCGTTTATGGATCTGGAGAAAGCATATGATAGAGTTGATAGGGAAGCAATGTGGAATGTGATGAGGTTATATGGAGTTGGTGGAAGGTTGTTGCAAGCAGTGAAAAGTTTCTACAAAGGTAGTAAAGCATGTGTTAGAATAGGAAATGAAGTGAGCGATTGGTTTCCGGTGAGAGTGGGGCTGAGACAGGGATGTGTGATGTCGCCGTGGTTGTTTAACTTGTATGTTGATGGAGTGGTGAGAGAGGTGAATGCTCGAGTGCTTGGACGAGGATTAAAACTGGTAGGCGAGAATGATCATGAATGGGAGGTAAATCAGTTGTTTTTTGCGGATGATACTGTACTGGTAGCAGACACAGAAGAGAAGCTTGACCGACTAGTGACAGAATTTGGAAGGGTGTGTGAGAGAAGGAAGTTGAGAGTTAATGTGGGTAAGAGTAACGTTATGAGATGTACGAGAAGGGAAGGTGGTGCAAGGTTGAATGTCATGTTGAATGGAGAGTTACTTGAGGAGGTGGATCAGTTTAAGTACTTGGGGTCTGTTGTTGCAGCAAATGGTGGAGTGGAAGCAGATGTACGTCAGAGAGTCAATGAAGGTTGCAAAGTGTTGGGGGCAGTTAAGGGAGTAGTAAAAAATAGAGGGTTGGGCATGAATGTAAAGAGAGTTCTATATGAGAAAGTGATTGTACCAACTGTGATGTATGGATCGGAGTTGTGGGGAATGAAAGTGATGAAGAGACAGAAATTGAATGTGTTTGAGATGAAGTGTCTGAGGAGTATGGCTGGTGTATCTCGAGTTGATAGGGTTAGGAACGAAGTGGTGAGGGTGAGAACGGGTGTAAGAAATGAGTTAGCGGCTAGAGTGGATATGAATGTGTTGAGGTGGTTTGGCCATGTTGAGAGAATGGAAAATGGCTGTCTGCTAAAGAAGGTGATGAATGCAAGAGTTGATGGGAGAAGTACAAGAGGAAGGCCAAGGTTTGGGTGGATGGATGGTGTGAAGAAAGCTCTGGGTGATAGGAGGATAGATGTGAGAGAGGCAAGAGAGCGTGCTAGAAATAGGAATGAATGGCGAGCGATTGTGACGCAGTTCCGGTAGGCCCTGCTGCTTCCTCCGGTGCCTTAGATGACCGCGGAGGTAGCAGCAGTAGGGGACTCAGCAGTATGAAGCTTCATCTGTGGTGGAAATGTGGGAGGTTGGGCTGTGGCACCCTAGCAGTACCAGCTGAACTCGGCTGAGTCCCTGGTTAGGCTGGAGGAACGTAGAGAGTAGAGGTCCCCTTTTTTGTTTTGTTTCTTGTTGATGTCGGCTACCCCCCAAAATTGGGGGAAGTGCCTTTGGTATATGTATGTATGTATGTATATATATATAGATATAGATATATATATAACTCAAATATATATATATATATATATATATATATATATATATATATATATATATACACGGAGAGAGAGAGAGAGAGAGAGAGAGAGAGAGAGAGAGAGAGAGAGAGAGAGAGAGATCTGGTCACGCTAAGCGGCATTGCCAAATGTATGTCTACTTGGTTTCTCCCCATCCCTCTGGTAGAGGGGAAAGAGAGCAGTCATACCCTGGTGAGAAGGGGTACCCCGAAAGGATAAAGAGAGGGGGTGGAAAGGGCTGAATCTCTGTGTTCATATCTATTTGAATATTTAGACGTCATTTTTGACAGACTGCGTACACTAGTCTCATATAATATAAAATTCTTTAGTTTTTAATAAAACGAAAATAGGCCAGATTTCTTTATCGTCATACACCTTTTATTTAAACAAAAATAGCACTTGTAATATCCCCCTGTTTCCAATATCTTATCAAACCTGCGATAAAAATAAAATCTTAAAAGATTCATCTTTTTCACAACGCTTTGTTCCAGTGCACATAAAACAGGTATCACGCTAATAAAAGCTCATCAGCTCTATAGCTTCTTTCAAGCTCTCCAATCACCATTTTTCGCTACGCCCATTCCGACACAATACGCTAAAAACTCTCTCCCTGTCTCTCTGTTATCACGGCTTTTCTTTGCTCAAAATCTTCCAATATTTACCCTGCGCCCGGTTCACGCCAAAACGGTCCGGGCACAACCATTCCGCCAAAACGGTCCCGCCAAAACCCTCCCGCCAAAATGTCAGCTGGGATCCCAAGTGTGTCACTTGGGCCAAACCAAAGGGGCTTAACAGGGATCGCCCACACAGTAAATACACACTCACTTGTATATCACAATTCTCCTTAATGTGCATACGAGAGTCCAAAATACTTCATTATGTGAGGCTATGTGCATGCGTTTACAAATCTGTTTGGGAGTGCTTATATGGCACACCTCATGTTCACTGATTAGCTACAACACTTGAAAATAGAGACGTTACAAAGTTTCATGATGAACACTAATTACCTGTTTCTGAAGAAACCTACAAACATTTCCAGATTAAACATTCAACCTAATTCTTAAAAATGAACATTAAGAATCAAGCGCACCATTTCAAAGTGACAAAGGAATAAAACTTGAAAATATCTTTAAGAGAGATCAGGAAATAGAAGAAAAATACTTTTTGCATATTTTTTTTAAACTGCTAGAAAAAAAAAGTATTTAACATCTTTTTGTTCAATTAATAATTACAAGTTCCCAAGAGTATGTGGTATGTTTATATGATCATCAAACATCGTACTTAACTAGGTATTAGTAATAAGTGTTTCCTTCAGGAAAGATTTATGCATCTACGATAGAAAAAAAACTATTTTCTTTTTATCAAAACTAAAGCTCTCCAACAAATTTGTTTTACACATGAAATAACCAAAAACCTCTCGTTACTATCAACCCATGTGGTTAACTTGGAAAAAGACTTATGAAAAAATAATATTCAAAATTTGCAATGATCACTATTGAGTTACATAACGAATGCTTTTTAACTAGACATAACTAAATAAATGATAAACCAGAAGGTGCAATGTCTTTCAAGGCCAAAACGGCTTAAAGGTAGAAGGTTGGCCAGGGCACCAACCACCCAATGAAATACTACTACTTGTGTGTTATTGGCTCCTTTGAATGTTCTGAGAGTACTAAGTTGAATCCTTTACTCTGGTTACGGTTCCTTTTCCATTTGCTTACACATACACCGAATATTTAGACCTATTATTTACATATTCTCCTCTGCCCTCATACACCTGACAGCACTGAGATTACCAAACTATTCTTCTCTGAAGGGGTTAACTACTACACTCTAATTGTTCAGTAGTTACTTTCCACTTGGTAAGGGTAGAAGAGACTCTTTATCTTTGGTAAGTAGCTCTTCTAGGAGAGGGACACGCCAAAATCAAACCATTGTTCTCTAGTCTTGGGTAATGCCATAGCCTCTGTACCTTGGTCTTCAACTGCCTTGGATTAGCGTTCTCTTGCTTGAGGGGACACTCAGGCACACTAATCTATCTTATTTCTCTAACTCTCTTTTTGTTGAAGTTTTTATAGTTTATATATGAAATATTTGTTTTGGTCTAGTTACTCTTCTTAAAGTATATTTTTCTAATTGTTAATTACTTCTGTAATTTCTTTGTCTCCTTTCCTCACTGGGCTATTTCCCTTGTTGGAGCCTTTGGACTAATAGCATTCTGCTTTTCCAACTAGGGTTTTAGCCTAATAATAATAATAATAATAATAATAATAATAATAATAATAATAATAATAAAGGGAATACATACATAGACACACATTTTATATATATATATATATATATATATATATATATATATACTGTATATATACATATATATATATATATATATATATATTTATATATATATATATATACATATGTTTATATATAGATATACTGTATATATAAAATTGGACAGTTTTTTCATAAAGGGATATATATATATATATATATATATATATATATATATATATATAAAATTAGACAGTCTCTTCAAAAAGGGCACGTGGCTCATTAAAATGTACCACGTCATGTACAATATAAACACTTAATCTGGGATAAAGTTGCACTCACGGTACAACTCCCTAAGTGACCAGTTACTTATCCCAATGATAAGTTTAACAAAGACAAAGTAAGTTTCAAAATTTCTCTCTCTCTCTCTCTCTCTCTCTCTCTCTCTCTCTCTCTCTCTCTCTCTCTCTCTCTCTCTCTCTCTCTCTCTCTCTCTCTCTCTATATATATATATATATATATATATATATATATATATATATATATAAATATCAAGATATATATCATGATGCATATGCCAATAGGACATGAAATTATGACATTTTAATTTTGTTCCATTTATGGCACTATTCTAGAAATGAAATGCGAAATTTCGTGTTATTTATTGCTGTTATTTTATAAATTCTAGCAATTATATTTGCAATAATTCGAATGATCATTATCATCGCTTTTATTAGTGATATTTATTCAGAAATCCCTATTTTCTCTCAACTTTTCAGCTTTTATGATTAATTAAATTTCTCAGTAACTTTCATGCCGAATCTTCTTCCTTTATTCAAGATTCTTTTGGTTTTGCAATGGCCCTTGTATCTATTCTACAGACGTTCATTACTAAACGCTCATTACGTTTTAATTTGTTTTGAAGTGTCCAGTCCTTGTACGTACAAGACAGAATACAACATTAGTTACATTAAGCATCGACCATAAAATTCAATAATACACAACACATGGCAGTAATAGCACCAGCATTCATACGATTACGCAAGGGATTATCTTTATACCCATAATAGGAAGAAAGCTAACAAGACTCTTTACCACTGTTTATTCTACTAAAGGGTAAACAAATAAAATGTAAAATAAAAAGACTTAAGAAAAACAGAAAAGCCCGTATTTGAGTTTGGTCTAAAGCTCTCTATCTAGGAGCAACCATCGGCTTTTAGTTCGGTGACACTCAGTAAGAAAAAAAATCTCAATTAACAACACACTTAGGGAGTTCATTAACCACTTAAAGAGACGCAATAAAACCCCATTCAAAAGAAATCTGCATATTTATGACCTTTGTTAATTGTCCGAATGCAAGGCGTTTCCAAAACCGACTTCCCCAAGACAGAAGGGAAAAAAAGAACATCGAGGGAAAAAAGACAGAAAAGAGATTTGCATACAGATGTAAGCAAACGGGTAGTTTCCAAAAATGATCCCCAGTACTTAAGTTTTCA
>NC_090726.1:155893251-155895751 GCF_036898095.1 Palaemon carinicauda
CATAGAACATAACATTAAGCAAAAAATTGATGTGGCCTACTCAATTCAACAGGCTTTTTTAAAGATAACACTTTAGATAGAAGCATTGCATATTTTTATGTAGATTTCCTTTCTAGTTATGTATACTCAGTAGCAATATAATCTACAAAATATGTACTACATCTTGAAGGAAATTTGTATGTACTTAGTGAAGCTTTGCGTTCACTAATTGGCTGCTTGGTAGATATCTTTATTACCGTGGTAGAAGTACAGCTTCTGGAAAAATAGTTATAAGAATTAAAAGATTTGTTGTAAGCTAGGAATTTTTAACGTCGTTTACACAGGATGGAAAGTCTTGTTCCACAACTATATATAGACCAATTGGAACAATTGCATCATGTCAACCAAAACACAGTACAGTATTGCTAATGACTGCGTACAATTAACTAAACAATCAATAAATGTCACATAGTAAGGTGGGAAGAGTTCGAGAGGTGAGAGACATAATAAAGTTTCAAAGCTAAAATCAGAAATCTTGAAAAAACACCTGGAAAACGTGTTTTTTTTTTCTTTTTTTTTTTTTTGGTTATCTTCCGAATGTTTATTAAGGATATGGCTTTTCTAGCATCCTTAATTCTCATTAATTTTTCAGGAAAATATAAATATAAAGTCCACAAAAATTGCTAAGGGGCTAAAGTAATAGCTAATTAAAAAGAAACAAAGGATCGTGTGATCATCAGAGGTTTAAAATCTAATAAAAACACAAAATTTATTTTTAATGCTGAAAAAAATACTCATGATTACAATAGCTTGTTGTTTCTTCATTATATTCTACTATAACCATAAACTAAATTTAGCGTAATAATTTCCATACAAATGTAACTAAAATGAGCACAAAGAGTTAGGTATAACCCTGTCCTAATGTTCTTTGAAGAACCAACTTAAAAGATATGAACAAACAAACAGAGAGAGAGAGAGAGAGAGAGAGAGAGAGAGAGAGAGAGAGAGAGAGAGAGAGAGAGAGAGATTCTGATAGAAAAGTGAACCCTGAAAAAGGTTCAATTCCTAAGGAATGAGAACAACTTTTAATCTAAATGCTCGGCTGGAGAGTTTTTGTAAATACTACAGCAGCAACACCGAAGAGAAAGTAATTATATCATAACATAGCTAAAACTTTAAATGTGCTCTATACAATTGCATTTCGCCTGAAGTCTGAGAGCAAATATCAAGTGATACAATAATAACGCACTTGAACGAAAAGATGAAAATGGGGATGGGAAAGGAAGAGCATAGGTTAGATTTAGTCCATTATCTTTGACAAAGCTGAAGCAATCATAGGCCTAACAAAATACCTCTCTCTATCTAGCTATACACCAAAATATATGGATTTATATTCCCTATTCAGAAAGAGACACTTTTTATCAAAACGCCGCTTCCATTCAACAAGAGGAGCATGTAAAAGTGAAATCTCAACGTCTTAACCAACTATCCTGAAGCTGTTTGCAGAAACATTTGACTGCAAGCAAGCGCATCCAAAACGAGCCTAACGAAGCTATTTTTCAGCTTCTTCTGACAAGGAATTCTTTTCGCATTCATTAAAAAGCCAATTTTAACGTAAACAATTAACGCCCATTCATGCCAAGCGAGATAAGCGGTTAAACGAGGATACTTAATAAACGTCACCTGCTAATCACTCTCTTTCCTCGTTAACTCGAAGCCGTGGCCAAACGATACTACGAACCCCCCAAAAAAGGCCGTTGATAGAACCACACTTTTTCAAGTTAGGGTTCAGACTAATCAAATATAATCTAATTCATATACTTCAATAGTAAATAAATATTCAAACCAATTAGTGTGATTTTAAGAGAAATATCCAAACGATAAATAATGGACGTAATTAACTCGAAGCCGTGGCAAGACAATACTACGAACCCCACCCCACCCCCAGCCCCCATCCCTAAAAAAAAAAGCCCGTTAATGGAACCACACTATTTCAAGTTAGGGTTCAGACTAATAAAATGTAATCTAACTCATGTGCCTCAATAGTAAATGAATATTCAAAGCAATTGGTGTCATTTTAAGAGAAATATCCAAACGATAAATAATGGATGTAATTAACTCGAAGCTGTGGCCAAATGATACTACGAAACCCCCCCCCCCCCCCCCATCCCCAAAATGCCGTTGATAGAATCACACTTTTTCAAGTTAGGGTTTAGACTAATAAAATATAATCTAATTTATATGCTTCAATAGTAAATAAATATTTAAAGCAATCGGTGTAATTTTAAGAGAAATATCCAATCGACAAATAACGGATGTAATTTTCGCAGCAGACTGTGCAGTCAACCTCATAAAGTTACAAATACTACAAATAATTATACTGTACATACAATAAGTGTGTGAGAGAGAGAGAGAGAGAGAGAGAGAGAGAGAGAGAGAGAGAGACTTCACAATCAGTAACGAGTTTCAATTGAGCTTCATCTAAGCCTATGAGCTTTTATCATAACCTACCGTTTTCTAC